>NC_079213.1:28126503-28334003 GCF_029633865.1 Lampris incognitus | reverse complement strand
CTGCTTTACAGCCACCATGACACCTCATTTGTCAGCGCCACACCACCGCCATTCACATATGCAGTCCAGTGGGCGGCACGGTGCCCCAGTGGTTAGCGCTGTCGGCTCACAGCAAGAAGGTCCTGGGTTCAAACCCCGGGGTTGTCCAACCTTGGGGGTCATCCCAGGTTGTCCTCTGTGTGGAGCTTACATGTTCTCCCCCGTGTCTGTGGTGAGTTCTCTCCGGGTGCTACAGTTTCCCCCACCATCAAAAAGAAACACACATGTTAGGGTTAATACTCCTGTCTGTGTCCCTGACCAGGGCAACGGGAAAGAACCGGAGTTGGTCCCCGGGCGCAGCATGACGGTGGCAGCCCACTGCTCTTAGCTACACAGATCACCGCTAGGATGGGTTAATTTGCAGTAACTGAATTTCCCCAAGGGGATTAATAAAGGAAACTTAATCAATTCCTTAGGGCGTGGCGAGTCACAGATTCAAATCAATGCAGCAATGTTTAATGTTCAAGATATGGCCACATCGATTCAGACAGCTTGTATCGGGCAAAGGTTGGGAGGGGAATTGTGGGAAAATTGATGCAGGCTTCATTATATCGGTAAAGTCCGATTTGACATGGGTATCTTTTGTCTCATAGCATCTAATAATTTCCATTACTGCTCCTTTCACAATGTGTGTTTCCTCCAAAGTTCTCTCTGTCTGCCTGTTGTCACGCCCCAGCCCCCTGTTCGAACACAACCAACTTTCTGTCTTCCCCTCTCTGACCAACGATGCACCACCAAACACTTAACGATCACAAATATGGGCTACCTGCAGGTTGCACTGATCTTCATCTTTATGAGATTCCAAAATATGATGTTAATACCAGTCTCCTTTCCTTCCTGTCACTGGACACAGCATATGTAATATCTACTGGGAATTCTTCTTGCAGCGTGTAACAAAACTATAATAGAATTAGTAGAATAAAAATTAAATGGTTCGTACTATGGCATCACTCTGTATTGAATCATGGCGGCACAGTGGTAAGTGCGATCGCCTCACAGCAAGAAGGTCCTGGGTTCGAGCCCCAGGGTAGTTCAACATTGGGGATCGTCCCGGGGCGTCCTCTGTGTGGAGTTTGCATGTTCTCCCCGAGTCTGTGTGGGTTTCCTCCGGGTGCTCCGGTTTCCTCCCACAGTCCAAAGACATGTAGGTCAGGTGAATTGGCTGTACTAAATTGTTCCTAGGTGTGAACTAGGTGTGAATGTGTGTCGGCCCTGTGATGGTCTAGCGGCCTGTCCAGGGTGTCTCCCCGCCTGCCACCCAATGACTGCTGGGATAGGCTCCAGCATCCCCGTGACCCTGAGTAAGGAGAAGCGGTTTGACTAATGAATGAATGAATGTATTGGATCACATCTGATGGCACCACATGGTATTGTATTGAGAAAGGGCTCGAATCCTATCAGTCTGTTGACTGCCTAACATGTACCTAGATACCTCGAGTCATTGATCGCATGATTGTTTGAAGGAGCCTATTCATGCTAACTAACGTTCAATCATCCAAATCCCATTTCAAACCAATCAATTCATTGACTTTTCAATCTCTATGCAATCAATGTCTATCACTCTACTCCCCGATCATCTGTCCAAGCATCCACCCATCACCACTCGTGCATGTTCAGGATACAGCAGACCCAAGGAACGGAGGAGAGTAACACATATGTATTTAAATGTTAACGCTCTTACCTCCTGATTGGCTGCTGTGAGCTCCTCCTCCAAGGCTGAGACCCTCTCCAGAGACACCCGCAGTCTCTCTCTCACCTGAAAACAAAATAACCACCATCAGGACCCGACTTGTTGACTCCAATATCAATGGGTGCATTCTCCATTTAACATACAGTGGTGTGAAAAAATGTTTGCCCCCTTCCTGATTTCTTATTTTTTTGCATGTTTGTCACACTTAAATGTTTCAGATCATCAAACTAATTTAAATATTAGACAAAGATAACACAAGTAAACACAAAATGCAGTTTTTTAATGAAGGTTTTTATTATTAAGGGAAAAGAAAAATCCAAACCTACATGGCCCTGTGTGAAAAAGTGATTGCCCCCCCCCCCCCCCTGTTAAAATATAAATTAAGTGTGGTTTATCACATCTTTGGAAAGCTGAGTTCAATTTCTCTAGCCATACCCAGGCCTGATTACTACCACATCTCTTCTCAACCAAGAAATCACTTAAATAGGACCTGCCTGACAAAGTGAAGTAGACCAAAAGATTCCCAAAAGCTAGACATCATGCTGCAATCCAAAGAAATTCAGGAACAAATGAGAAACAAAGTAATTGAAATCTATCAGTCTGGAAAAGGTTATAAAGCCATTTCTAAAGCTTTGGGACTCCAGCGAACCACAGTGAGAGCCATTATCCACAAATGGCGAAAACATGGAACAGTGGTGAACCTTCCCAGGAGTGGCCGGCCGACCAATTTACCCCAAGAGCGCAGCGACGACTCATCCAAGAGGTCACAAAAGACCCCACAACAACATCCAAAGAACTGCAGGCCTCACTTGCCTTAGCTAAGGTCAGTGTTCATGACTCCACCATAAGAAAGAGACTGGGCAAAAATGGCCTGCATGGCAGAGTTCCAAGACGAAAACCACTGCTGAGCAAAAAGAACATAAAGGCTCATCTCAGTTTTGCCAGAAAACATCTTGATGATCCCCAAGACTTTTGGGAAAATACTCTGTGGACTGACGAGACAAAAGTTGAACTTTTTGGAAGGTGTGTGTCCTATTACATCTGGCGTAAAAATAACACCGCATTTCAGAAAAGGAACATCATACCAACAGTAAAATATGGTGGTGGTAGTGTGATGGTCTGGGGCTGTTTTGCTGCTTCAGGACCTGGAAGACTTGCTGTGGTAAATGGAACCATGAATTCTGCTGTCAACCAAAAAGTCCTGGAGGAGAATGTCCGGCCATCTGTTCGTGACCTCAAGCTGAAGCACACTTGGGTTCTGCAGCAGGACAATGATCCAAAACACACCAGCAAGTCCACCTCTGAATGCTTTAAGAAAAACAAAATAAAGACTTTGGAGTGGCCTAGTCAAAGTCCTGACCTGAATCCGATTGAGATGCTGTGGCATGACCTTAAAAAGGCGGTTCATGCTCAAAAATCCTCCAATGTGGCTGAATTACAACAATTCTGCAAAGATGAGTGGGCCAAAATTCCTCCACAGCGCTGTAAAAGACTCATTGCCAGTTATCGCAAACGCTTGATTGCAGTTGTTGCTGCTAAGGGTGGCCCAACCAGTTATTAGGTTTAGGGGGCAATCACTTTTTCACACAGGACCATGTAGCTTTGGATTTTTTTCCCCCCTTAATAATAAAAAACCTTCATTTAAAAACTGCATTTTGTGTTAACTTGTGTTATCTTTGTCTAATATTTAAATTAGTTTGATGATCTGAAACATTTAAGTGTGACAAACATGCAAAAAAATAAGAAATCAGGAAGGGGGCAAACACTTTTTCACACCACTGTATATGCTGCCTGCATTTGATCCAGATCAATAGATAGTTAATTACATAATGCAATACCGATCAGATGTGTTTCTCTGTTCTACTTTTCTCCTGTGATCATTCCACACAATGCGAGCAAGCTAAGGGTTGATGTAATGACAGAGATGGGGGAGCGGCTTTTCCTCCCCCAGTCCTATAATAATACCTTGACTTGGCTCTGAAGCCGGGGTAAGCCTCCGTCCAGAGCGAGGAGGCTTTCGCTGCTTTTAAAGTACCAGTTGGTACCAGTTGCTAGAAGGAGATCCCTTGCACACACACACACACACACACACACACACACACACACACACACACACACACACACACACACACACCGCCTTTCCAACGAGAGTGGAGGAAAATTCGTGGCTTATTCCTTCTCTTTCATGCTCATGTTATTTCTCACACCACCAATGGCGTGCTAAGCAGCTCTGATGTGGCCCAATAGGGTGTCAGATCCCAGAAGGGCTTGATTCTGAATCACAGGTTAGTCTGACCCCTCTTCCAGATGGATCCCTGCCCTCCAGCCCCTTGACACAGCGTTTACTCTCTTCAACAGAATGCCACTGCGGTTGCCCTTTAAATGACGAGTGGTTTTGCGTGGCAGCGGTGATATCTCACCGCGATAGGGTTGTAAATCAATAGGCTGTGAGGGGCCAGGGGACAGGCTGGCTGGGACAGACACGGGAGAGACAAACGCCTATCAGAGCAGCAAAAACACAAGGATGACACCATGATGACAATGTTGTCATCACTATGGTCACAGAAAGTTGAATCAGTTCATTTTCTCCCCTTTTCTCCCCAATTGAATCCGGCCAATTACCCCACTCTTCCAAGCCACCCTGGTTGCTGCTCCACCCCCTCTGCTGATCCAGAAAGGGTTGCAGACTACCACATGCCTTCTCCGATACATGTGCAGTCGCCAGCCGCTTCTTTTCACCTGACAGTGAGGAGTTTCACCAGGAGGACGTAGTGTGTGGGAGGATCACGCTATCCCCCCCCCCCCCGAACAGGCATCCCAACCGACCAGAGGAGGCGCTAGTGCAGCAACCAGGACATATAACCACATCCGGCTTCCCACCCGCAGACACGGTCGATTGCGTCTGTAGGGACACCCGCCCAAGCCAGAGGTAACACAGGGATTCGATCCGACGATCCCCGCGTTGGTAGGCAACGGAATAGACCGCCATGCTACCTGGACGCCTGTTGAACACAACTTTTATTATTGAGAGTCTCAGCAACACCACGGGTTCAAATCTAGCCCTGGAGCCGTGATGCATTTCCTCCATTTTCTTAATCTCTTTCCTGTCACTCTACTAAAACGCCAAATTAGATTCGACAATAAAAGGAGCAGTGTGTGTGTGTGTGTGTGTGTGTGCAAGAAACAAAATTACAGAGCAAACAAAACTTGTGCCTATTGATTACTGAGCATGCATCGAGACATTATCTCTGACAGTCATAGATGGTGCTGTTAAGGCACATATTAGGTTAGCATTAATAATTAATGATGGTAACATGCTAACAGCTGGAGCCTTTACCTTCTCATCTAGGGCCTTGTGGTGTTCAAACAGGGATTTGAGTGCTTTGAGGACCTCAACCTCGCTGGACACTCCTGAGGGAGACTGAGCCTGCCGCTTGACCACAGTCATCCGGAGCGATCGTTCGTGTCGGGACACCAGGCACTCCAAATGCTCCAGCAGCAGCTGCAGAGACACATGAAGAAGAGAAAGTGTTGTCAATGACCACCCATTGTAGGCATCATGTCACCATCAGTACCAGCATCATTCACATCGCCACAGACTTTCCATTACATTTATCGCTATTGTCGTAGATACTAGCTGTGTGTAGCACGGTGGTCTGGTGGCACAAACACCACAGCCCATCTGCTCAAGTTTCTTGTAGGAAGTCTGGTTTGACCAGACTTCAGCCACAATCTGGTCCCATGTGCATGTTCGAGAAACTGAAGAGTTTAAACACCCACAGGCGTGAAATATTGGCTTTGTAGGCCCTGCTATGGACTGCTGATGTTGACCTGTCCAGCATGGCATATACCTTCAGTCCCATGCATCATGCTGGGATAGCCCCCCCCCCCCAAGACCCTTAATTGTGGGTATGGAAAAATTAATGAGTGGATGAACAGATAATTATATCTCTGATATGAAGATTAAAATACAACTTTAACAGTTATATCATATTCACTGTTAATCAGATATACTGCTGCTCTATGAAAAGTTGGCAAGCTTGCTGAAATCAACACCCAGTCTTTCAAATCATCATCCTGCATCAAATCCTTCCATGTAATTATACTTACGGCATTTAAGCTCTTTAACCACATCGACAAAAGTATGGGGTCCCATTTTATTTATTTAATTTGCTAAAGCTCTTTAGGGTAATTACTGCACAATGTGCCATAGAAACGTAGTTTAAACATACGAGCGATGCAAAAGATCAATTTTGACAACACTGCCGCTCAAAACAAATTGAAACCCTCTGGACAGTACACAAAGGGGATTATGCTAATTTGGCTGCACACTGGGTTGCTAGGAAGCGTGCCAAATCAATTGCCAATAGAAAACATCCCAAGGACAGTGAAGCAAGCTGGAGGAGTGAATTTCCAGAACCTAAGGGAGATGCAGTTAATCCAATGGGAGTAAGCAACCATGGTTGATTGGGGGTGGGGGGGGGCGCATTTGGTGCTTCTTGCACAGGTTTTGCTATGAGACCAATGTCAAAATGAGATGCTCTGATTTCTTTTCCAATTTATTTCCCATCGAGCCTGGAAAAAACAACGTGATCCTAAAATGTTTTTGTAGTTTCGTTGCAGGATACTAATACAAGTAAAATTTGCTGGTCCATGGACAACAACAACCACAGTGAACCCCTGCTCTTCAACACCTCCTCTAACACCTCTAAGTGGAAGTTGTTTAATAATATGATGAAAAAACCATAATGAGATAATAATAATAATAACGAGAGCGATTAGTTACAAGGCTTGTGCCAATGACGGGGTTTTATGCCTGGCTCCAAATAAACATCTCATTCTCTACAAAAAATATTTTGTTAGGGCATCCGGGTAGTGTAGCAGTCTATTCCATTGCCTACCAACACAGGGATCGCCGGTTCAAAGCCCCGTGTTACCTCTGGCTTGGTCGGGCGTCCCTACAGACACAATTGGCCGTGTCTGCGGGTGGGAAGCTGGATGTGGGTATGTGTGCTGGTCGCTGCACTAGTGCCTCCTCTGGTCAGTCGGGGCACCTGTTGGGGGGGGGGGATAGCGTGATGCTGCCATGCACTACATCCCCCTGGCGAAACTCCTCATTGTCAGGTGAAAAGAAGTGGCTGGTGACTCCACGTGTATCGGAGGAGGCATGTGGTAGTCTGCAGCCCTCCCCGGATCAGCAGAGGGGGTGGGGCAGCGACCGGGACGGCTCGAGGAGTGGGGTAATTCGCTGGATACAAGTGGGGAGAAAAAATGGGAATATATATATATATATAGTATATATATATATATAGTATATATATATATATATAGTATATATATATATATATATATTTTTTATTTTTTTTGGTTCCATTTGTGACAGCATTGACCCTTACAAAAGCATGCTTCATTGGCCAGAATGTCTCCTGCTAAAGGACGCCCAACAGGCTGTGGTTGGACAACACATTTTGTGGTGAACCGCTCCTATAGAGATCAAGTTCCCACTGGCGTCACTTGACGACTGGATGGGCCATTAACTCTGCATGTTTTTTGAACAAATTCCCTCAGCATCCTCACAAAGTATTAACATGCTCAACGTGTGATAATTCAATTAATATGTGAGCCGAGGGCAATGTGATGGACAGAAGCAGTATGTCGCATGAATGGGGATGTGGCAAGTGGTGGTGGAGTTGAAATTAGCTTGAGAGGTGACAGAGACAGCTGCAGGATAAGATGCTGAGCAGCACCTGAACCCATTCAACCCTCTCCTACTGTATATTCATACTCGTCAATTCCTATGGTTTACCTGTTTTCGAACTATCGACAGTCACTGTGACTGCAGTGCTGCAGCGATGCAGAGCGCTCTCTCTGGTTTCCGCTGCTCTACCTCTGACAGTTAGCCAATGTTGACTGGACAGTTGAGTTAAATGTTGATGTTCACGTCAGTTGCATGCCCACAAAAATAGGTAGCTATAGCAGTAAACAAACCTAACTACGCCACCAATTATACCCCGCAACGGACCGCTGAGCTTGAATGCATCAAACAATCCAAACCAGGGAATTTCTTTGTACTTTGCAAAGTTTGCAGGAGAGCTGTAAAGGTTGCACCGTCAGGGGTATTTTTTTTTAAACTGAAAATGCACTGACAAAAGCTTACATAGGTCTCTGCAGGTTTCCCGCCTTCACCCGTCTGTTTCCATTACCGCTAGGTTGTTACTGTTATGTATACTCCAGGTTTGTCAGAGAGTGTGTTTCCATGTGAACAAATAACCCAAGAATAATAAACCAATAAAAGGCATTCCTCCAACTTTAGAACAAGACCGGTCATGTAAACAGATTTATCTGACTATTTTATCAGGTTAAGGTAGAAATCAGGGTAAGTGGGGTGCCACTTTAACCCAATGGTTAGAGCCAATGATCCCAACATTGCTGGTTCAAATCCAGCCAGTGACCTTTGTTGCATGTCTTCCCCCTTTCCTGTCTGCCTCCATTATCACTATCTAGTAAAGGTATATGTAACGAGCATGAATGAGCAGACTGCGTTAACCAGTCAACTAAAGGGTCCAACCTGTCAGCGAACCGGCCAGTGAGTCTACTTATTCATGCTGATTACACTACCCCCCTCCTTTGGGAAGCGCATCCCCGGGCTTCAGCATACCAGCTCCCTCACGCCTCTGGGCATGCGCGTTTCCGATGGCCTAACGATCTCACCATCCCACTCCTGACACCAATGTAGTGAATTCGGGGGGCAGCCAGGATGCGAACCCGGGTCTGCTGATTACGTTACAGTCGACTAAAGGGTCTGACCCATTAGCCAACCGGCTAGCGAGTCGACTCATTCATGCTTGTTACATATTAAAAAAAAAACAAACAAAGGAAATCAGGGTAGGCATAATCCACTTATGGCAGCTAGAGTTTTGCTCAGCCCATCGAAATATTAACACATGTAAACTAAAGCCTGCTTATGGGCCATTTTTTAAAATTGTACCTGAAAAGTCAGATGCGGTGCAGAGGCTTGTTCCCATGTAAACATACCAGTAAATATGTTGTTCCCATGCCAACAAGCTAGTAAACGGATGCGAAGAGAGAGCAAGCCAAGTTAGGGGTCCCTACATGAGACTCTTAACGTAGGTCTAAGCGACCTATTAATCAACCTTGGTTCTATTGCTCATAAAGCAGGGATAATCACGGTTGACTTTGTCCACCGTCCTTAATGTCAGTTCCTCTGTTCCCAACAGAGTGAAACTGTTACAAGGAACTTAATAGGTTTTATTGTAATACAGCTGTGACCCCTGACGAAAGGATTATCATGCCTTAACAGCCATCCACGATGTGTGGGAGGGACATCAAACGTAAGTGATAGGGGTCAGACCTTTTTATGTCTGACGCCTCGAGTCCTGAGACGACGAGTGTTCTAGACTGGAGCGCTGAAGGGGGACCTAGACTCACCTGTTCTTCTGTCTGTCTGATGCGGCTGTCCTTGAGAGGTTGAGAGAGGCTGCCAGCGGGCTGATGGCCCCACTACCAGCCATCAGCAGCCATCATCTCAACATTCTCTCACACACACACACACACACACGCTCTAACATGCCTACAGTTTAATCAATCATGAAGCATACACTTGGACCCCGTTTACACTTGGTTTTAAAATGCGTTTTTTGCGGCTGGATCACAAGTGGACGGCGCTAAATACAAGTGTAAACGACCACCAAAACGTTTTGTGAACTGGCTGCTCAAACCACTTGCTGAGGTGGTCTGGGACGCATTTGGCCACATATCTTTTGTAGTGTAAATGCTAATGCGTCCTGACGTAACAGGAAATCTTCTTTGGAGTAATGATATCTGATCACAAGTGGTCAGCAGGACGCATTTGGAGACGCATGATAGACACAGGTGTAAACGGTGATATGTCTCGCTGTCTACCTTTGATCCGATCGCCCAAAACACATTTTAAAACCAATTGTAAACAGGGTCTTGGCTTTAGTTCTACCTTAGCTAACACTGTCAGAATACTAACAAAAACCATACTCCTTTTTCTCCAGAGCAGTCTCTTTATCTGTGTTCTATCTTCTGCTGCAGCCCCCCCCCATGTGCCTTCACATCTAGAATAAATATGCATTTACATCAAAGTAATTCAGTCCCGTTTCTTAGGTAACTTAGCATGCCACCAGCATCACGTCTGTTGCGCGCTGCACAGCCGGCTGATTGCGAGCACATTTCAAAGATTTATTTATGAACTTTTAAAAACTGAACAGCGACAGAACCAAGCTTAATTAAAGTCTGCCTGGAAATTGCCCAGCGGAGGATTCAAGGTGATAATGAAGTGAGAGAGTGAAAATTACGTTCCTGCCTCTTTCATTTCTTCTTTTATTCTTTTCTCCACTCGCTCTCTCTCCGCGGTGCTAAAATGGTCCAGCTTTTCCAGAAGCCGGCCGGCGCCCAGAGACAGAGACAGACCTTAAAGCCACCATTCAGCATGGGGATGGAAAGCAAAGTATTATCTGCCAACAGCAGAGTCTGCTTACTCTGAGGGTTTTTTTCCCTTTTATGAAAGATTTACAACTTCAGCTCCACAATGTTGAATCAGTCCTCTAATATGTTTGTTTTTTCTTCCATGGAGTTTGTAGTGGAGGCTTCAGGCCATCGCCTCAATTTGGACCTCAGTTTTACTCTTGAGCAGTGAACCGTGTTAAGTTAATGGGAAATTGTTCAGCTAAAATATTTGGAATTAATGAGGTATGTCTGGGCATCAGATACAGACACTGCACACGTTTGCTCCAGTGTGTCTAAAACCTTAACACAAACTTATCAGACACCCCAGACTTTCTCAAGCCAGTGAGATCAGTCATGTGGAATCTGCTGCAGTCTTATTGGCTCCTTTACTCATTAGACTCTTGAAAAAAAATGATGAAAGTTAAAGGAAAACAATTACAATCTCGCTTTCGCTCATATACACACTACTACTACTACTACTACTACTACTACTACTACTACTACTACTTTTGGCTGCTTTTGTTTGGGGGTGCCACAGCACATCATCCGTTTCCATTTCTTCCTGTCCTCTGCATCTTCCTCTGTCACACCAGCCACCTGCATGTCCTCCGTCACCACATCCATAAACCTCCTCTTTGGCCTTCCTCTTCCTCTTCCCTGGCAGCTCCATATTCAGCATCCTTCTCCCAATATACCCAGCATCTCTCCTCCACACATGTCCAAACCATCTCAATCTTGCCTCTCTTGCTTTGTCTCCAAACCGTCCAACCTGAACTATCCCTCGAATATACTCGTTCCTAATCCTGTCCTTCTTCATCACCCCAAATGAAAATCTTAGCATCTTCAACTCTGCCACCTCCAGCTCCGCCTCCTGTCTTTTCATCAGTGCCACTGTCTCCAAACCATACAACATAGCTGGTCTCACTACCATCTTGTAAACCTTCCCTTTAACTCTTGCTGGTACCCTTCTGTCACAAACCACTCCTGACACTCTTCTCCACCCACTCCACCCTGCCTGCACTCTCTTCTTCAGCTCTGTTCCGCACTCCCCATTACTTTGAACAGTTGACACAAAGTATTTAAACTCATCCACCTTCGTCACCTCTACTCCTTGCATCCTCACCATTCCACTGTCCTCCCTCTCATTCACGCATATGTATTCTGTCTTGCTCCTACTGACTTTCATTCCTCTTCTCTCCAGTGCATACCTCCACCTCTCCAGGCTCTCCTCAACCGGCAACCGGCATAGATCACAATGTGATCTGCGAACATCGTAGTCCACGGAGACTCCTGCCTGATCCCGTCTGTCAACCTGTCCATCACCACTGCAAACAAGAAAGGGCTCAGAGCCGATCCTTGGTGTAATCCCACCTCCACCTTGAAACCATTCATCATTCCTACCTACCGCACACCTCACCACTGTCACACTACCCTCATACATATCCTGCACCACTCCTACATACTTCTCTGTCACTCCCATCTTCCTCATACAATACCACACCTCCTTTCTCGGCACCCTGTCATATGCTTTCTCTAAATCCACAAAGACACTATGTAACTCCTTCTGGCCTTCTCTATACTTCTCCATCAACATTCTCACAGTAAACATCACATCTGTGGTGCTCTTTCGTGGCATGAAACCATACTGCTGCTCACTAATCACCTCTCCTCTTAACCTAGCTTCTATTACACTTTCCCATATCTTCATGCTGTGGCTGATCAACTTTATACCTCTTTAGTTGCTACAGTTCTGCACATCACCCTTATTCTTGAAAATTGGTACCAGTATGCTTCTTCTCCACTCCTCAGGCATCCTCTCACTTTCCAAGATTGTGTTAAACAATCTAGTTATAAACTCCACTGCCATCTCTCCTAGACATCTCCATGCCTCCACAGGTATGTCATCTGGACCAACTGTCTTTCCACTCTTTATCCTCTTCATAGCTGCCCTCACGTCCTCCTTGCTAATCCACCGCACTTCCTGATTCACTATCCCCACATCATCCAACATTCTCCCTCTCATTTTCTTCATTCACCAGCCCCACAAAGTATTCCTTCCACCTTCTCAACACACTCCCCTCGCTTGTCAGTGCATTTCCATCTCTATCATCCTTCATCGCCCTAACCTGCTGCACATCCTTCCCAGCTTGGTCTCTCTGTCTAGTCAACTGGTACAACTCCTTTTTTTTTTAAATTTTGATGTACTTTATTAATCCCCGTGGGGAAAGTATGCTCTGCATTTAACCCATCTTAGCTGTGTAGCTAGGAGCAGTGGGCAACCGCTGTGCAGTGCCTGGGGATCAAATCCAGTTCGTCTTGCCATGCCTTGGTCAGGGACACAGACAGGAGTATAAACCCTAACATGCATGTCTTTTTGATGGTGGGGGACACCGGAGCACCCAGAGAAAACTCACCGCAGAAACAGGGAGAACATGCAAATGCCACAAGAAGACAACCTGGGATGACCCCAAGGTTGGACAACCCCGGGGTTCGAACCCAGGACCTTCTTGATGTGAGGGGCCACCATGCCATCTGCTTTTCCCCTTTGTAAGTGCCTAACCTCTCATAAAACTCACCATACTCCTTTTCCTTCGCCACCTCTAACTTCTTCTTTATAAACCTCTTCCTCTGTATGCACTGCTGTACTTCCTCATTCCACCACCAAGTCTCCCTGTCTTCCTTTCTCTGTCCAGATGACACACAAGTACCTTCCTAGCTCTCCCCCTAACTATTTCTGCAGTGGTTGCCCAGTCATCCGGCTACTCTTCACTACCACCCAGTGCCTGTCTTAACTCCTCCCTGAACTCCTCCCCTCCACACAACAGTCTTTCTTCTTCAATGTCCATCATTTGATCCTTGGCTCTGCCTTCACTCTCTTCCTCTTCTTGGTTTCCAACGTCATCCTACAGACCACCATCCAATACCGCCTAGCTACATTCTGCTGTGTCACCACCTTGCAGTCTCTAGTCCCTTTCAGATCGCACCTCCTGCATAAGATATAGTCCACCTGTGTGCACTTTCCTCCACTCTTATATGTCACCCTGTATTCCTCCCTCTTCTTGAAATATGTATTTACCACAGCCATTTTCACCCTTTTCGCAAAATCCACCACCATCTGTCCTTCAGCATTCCTCTCCTTGACACCGTAACTGCCCTTCACCTCCTCATCACCTCTGTTCCCTTCACCAACATGCCCACTGAAGTCCACTCCAATCACCACTCTCTCCTCCTTGGGTACACCCTCCACTACTTCATCCAACTCACTCCAGAATTCTTCTTTCTCTTTCATCTCACACCCAACTTGCGGGACATATGTGCTGATAACATTCATCATCACACCTTCAATTTCCAGCTTCGTACTCATCACTCTGTCTGACACCCTCTTCATCTCAACACACTCTTGACATACTCTTCCTTCAGAATTGCCCCTACCCCATTTCTCTTCCCATCCTCACCATGGCAGCAGAGTTTGAACCCATCTCCAATGCTCCTGGCCTTACTTCCCTTCCACCTGGTTTCTTGCACACACAGTGTAACTAGCTTCCCTCTCTCCATCGTATCAGATAGTTCTCTCCCTTTACCAGTCATAGTACCAACATTCAAAGTCCCGACTCTCACCTCCACGCTCTTACCCTTCCTCCTGTGCTGCTGCCTCTGCACATGCCTTCCCCCTCTCCTTCGTGTCTGCCGAACAGTAGCATTGTTTCGACTGGCACCCCACTGGCCAGCAGTACTGGTGGCGGTCATTGGTAACCGGACCGTCGACCGATCCAGTATGAAAATCTGATTTATGAGCAGCATATTTGATTTGACAAAGGTTTTACACCGGATGCCCTTCCTGATTCAACACTCCCCATTTATCCAGGCTTGGGACCAGCACAAAGAATGCACTGGCTTGTGAATGCACCAAGAATACACTGGCTCAGTGGCTGGTATGAGGATACCCGAACATCATGCCCACATGAGCTTGTCTAACATCTCATTTCCAAACCATAGGCATTAATATGGAGTTGGTTCCCCCTTTGATGCTACAACAACCTCCACTCTTCTGGGCAGGCTTTCAACTAGATTTTGGAACATGGCTGTTGGTATTCATGCCCATTAAGGCCACAAGAGCATTACTGAGGTGGAGCACTGATGCTGGGGAGAAGGCCTGGCTCAGAGTCAGTGGTCCAATTCATCCCAAAGGTGTTGGATGTCTTATGGACCTCGCTTTGTAGACGGGGGCATTGTCATGCTGAAACAGGAAAGTGCATTCCTCAAACTGTTGCCACAAAGGAGAGACATAACACATGATACTTACATTGCTGTATTATTGTCTACATACATCTCTTATGTGAGGAAATGCAATGAAAACTACAACCTTCTTGTTATGGGATATTGCTATGGTCTGCTTTTTAAGTTCACCAGCCACTGGGCATTGATGTTGTGTGATGCCTCCTTTTCCCCATATATCCTTCCAGTATTGCGCAGTCTCTGCTCTGGGTGGGTCTGACGTTGTTCCCTTGTTATTCTGCAGCTGGCAGTACACTTTGGGCGGTTCTTTGAGGAACAGGCCATTTACTCTTTTGGCTACTGCTTCTATTCAACCTGGTGGCCAGAGCTGTGAGACTCTGTTTGGCAGATTCCAGGGCCTCACTTGTGAACATCTTGTTGTACTTCTTCAACCAGGTCCTGTCTTTCATCACAACTTTCTACACCTCTGTTAACTGGCTAACATCTCTACGTGCTGCTTTGATCTTGGCTTCCAGCCTTCTCTTCCATGGAGGGTACTGTTGGTGACCTGCGTTCTTAATCCTGTACCCAAGCATCTCCAGGATTACAGTTGCAGTGGTATATGCAAGCTTGTTGGTCTCTTGTTATGGTGGCAGGCAAGATATTGCATAAGGCTGTGTTCACATACACAAGCAGGCTTTGTGATGGTACTTTGTCACTGAGTTGTCGAAGCTGAACCCAGGGGTTGACTGTCGTTAGTCTGGCCATGATTCTCAACTGCACCTCAGTAGCTTCTTCTGTCATAGCTTGTAGGATTGTTTCAGCTGGTTTGGGTCTTTCCTCATGTATCTCGTGCCTACTGGGCGGCCATTCAGGGTGCTGAATTGTATAATCATCCAGCGGGAGCCTCTCCGTCTCAAGTTTTGACAGTAGCTCCCCTCTATTGATGTTCGAGCATTGAGCCACTAGCTGCTTCTGATTCAGTGTGGAAGCAGCTCTCCTACTGGTCCACAGTTCCCACATACGCTTCATATAGCCCCTCTCCAGGGGTCTGCTGTTATAGTAGCATTCCATCAGTTCAAGGTTCTCGAATCCTGTCCACGAATGTCTTGTTCCAGTAGCCCATTTTTCATCAGGTTGCCCTGGTTCCCCAACACCTGATGCGGACCTTGTTAATCCAGGTAACATCCGAGCTGGTATGACTATTCGTGTTACTCTCACTCATATCTGAGGTAGTTGGCTTGTGCAGCATAAGGAGTCTAAGCCACAGACTCTTACTGGAGACCTGTCCCAACCGGGGTTTGAAACCCTGATCATATATGTATATATACAGTGCATCCGGAAAGTATTCACACCCCTTCACTTTCCCCACATTTTGTTATGTTACAGCCTTATTCCAAAATGGATTAAATTCCTTTTTTTTCTCATCAATCTACACACAATACCCCATAATGACAAAGTGAAAAGGGTTTTGTAGAATTTTTTTGCAACTTTATTAAAAATAAAAAACTGAAATATTGCATGTACATAAGTATTCACACCCTTTGCTATGACACTCAAAATTGAGCTCAGGTTCATCCTGTTTCCACTGATCATCCTTGAGATGTTTCTACATCTTGATTAGGGATGCCCCCCGAAACCCGGTTCTAAATTAGTAAAAACCGGAGCATTTTTAAGATCCGACGTTTTCGGTTCTGCTATCGGTAGTCGGTAGGTACTCGAGAAATCATGGAGTGAGATTTATATTGTGGCAATTGTGTTTTTCGAGGAATTTAAACGTTGCGAACATAATCTTGTTTGCCGTTTTCTCCATCTCTCTGTCTCTCTCTTACTGCGCGAGGGGCGGGGCTGTGCTGTGCTCCACACACTCGCTCACACACGCACAGACAGCTCTGCTCAAGCGCTCATCATGGCGGAGAGAACTAAACGTTCAAAAGTTTGGGTATATTTTTCAAAAGTTGATGACAACAACGCTCGTTGCCACAAGTGCAACAAATCATTTGCCAGTAAGGGTGGCAATACAAGCAATCTGTCGAAACATCTTTTGTCGAAACATGGTATTAATCTGCAGAAATGCGGCGTTTTCGACTGCTTTGCTCATATTGTTCCATCCATGTCCCCTGCAGGTAAGCCGTATGAGCCATAGATACGGAGTTAGCTAGGCTAATAACGAATTATTACGAATAGGCCAATAAATAAAATATAATTGCTTAGCCAATTGTTTAGCTACAAATATATAAGCCATAGATACGGAGTTAGCTAGGCTAATAACGAATTATTACGAATAGGCCAATAAATAAAATATAATTGCTTAGCTAATTGTTTAGCTACAAATATATAAGCCATAGATACGGAGTTAGCTGGCTAATAGCCGGGGACACTATAAGTCAGGAGAGATCACGACTCCTGCCGGAGAAGGCAGATATGTTGATTTTTCTGCAGAAGAACTGTTAGGATAATGTTCTAGGTTATTGTTTGTTTGAACTTCCGTTAGCCTTTTGCTGTAAAAATTTATTTCTAATATATATATATTTTTTTCTTATCTTTATCTACTTTTATTTTTTATCTTATTTGTTGTTGTTGAATGTTGATTATAAAGTCTATAATTCAGACGCATTTAAAACATTGCTGCTGCTGTTGCTGCTGAATAAATAATATTTTTTTATATTTATATAAAGTTATATAATAGAATAATAAAGCAATGTCGATTCTGTTCTTAATTAAGTGTCTTTTTTTCTTGCATAATAATCAAAAAGAACCGATAAGAGTATCGATAAAGTACCGAACCGATAAGCAGTACCGATAAGAGTAGTAGTATCGATAAAATCCTAACGATACCCGTCCCTAATCTTGATTGGAGTCCGCCTGTAGTAAATTCAATTGATTGGACATGATTTGGAAAGGCACACACCTGTCTATATAAGGTCCCACTGTTGACAGTGCATGTCAGAGCAGAAACCAAGCCATGAAGTCAAAGGAATTGTCTGTGGACCTCCGAGACAGGATTGTATCGAGGCACAGATCTGGGGAAGGGTAAAAAGAATTTCTACAGCTTTGAAGGTCCTGAAGAGCACAGTGGTCTCCATCATTCGTAAATGGAAGAAGTTTGGATCCACCAGGACTCTTCCTAGAGCTGGCCGCCCAGCCAAACTGAGCAATCGGGGGAGAAGGGCCTTGGTCAGGGAGGTGACCATGAACCCGATGGTCACTCTGACAGAGCTCCAGCATTCCTCTGTGGAGATGGGAGAACCTTCCAGAAGGACAACCATCTCTGCAGCACTCCACCAATCAGGCCTTTATGGTAGAGTGGCCAGACGGAAGCCTCTGCTCAGTAAAAGGCACATGACAGCCCGCTTGGAGTTTGCCAGAAAGCACCTAAAGGACTCTAGGACCATGAGAAATGAGATTCTCTGGTCTGATGAAACCAAGATTGAACTCTTTGGCCTGAATGCCAAACGTCACGTCTGGAGGAAACCCGGCACCTCTCATCACCTTCCTAATACCATCCCTACAGTTAAGCATGCTGGTGGCAGCAACATGTTGTGGGGATGTTTTTCAGTGGCAGGAACTGAGAGACTATTTAGGATCGAGGGAAAGATGAATGGAGCATAATACAGAGAGATCCTTGATGAAAACTTGCTCCAGAGCGCTCCGGACCTCAGACTGGGGCGAAGGTTTACCTTTCAACACGACAACGACCCTAAGCACACAGCCAAGACAACGAAGGGGTGGCTTCGGGACAAGTCTGTGAATGTCGTTGAGTGGTCCAGCCAGAGCCCAGACTTTAACTCCATAGAACATCTCTGGAAAGACCTGAAAATAGCTGTGCAGCGACACTCCCCATCTAACCTTACAGAGCTTGAGAGGATCTGAAGAGAAGAATGGGAGAAATACCCCAAATATAGGTGTGCCAAGCTTGTAGCTTCATACCCAGGAAGACTTGAGGCTGTAATCGCTGCCAAGGGTGCCTCAGCCAAGTACTGAGTAAAGTACTTGGCTGAGTACTGGTTTCCTCCAGACGTGACGCTTGGCATTCAGGCCAAAGAGTTCAATCTTGGTTTCATCGGACCAGAGAATCTTGTTTCTCAAGGTCTGAGAGTCCTTTAGGTGCTTTCTGGCAAACTCCAAGCGGGCTGTCATGTGCCTTTTACTGAGCAGAGGCTTCTGTCTGGCCACTCTACCATAAAGGCCTGATTGATGGAGTGCTGCAGAGATGGTTGTCCTTCTGGAAGGGTCTCCCATCTCCACAGAGGAACGCTGGAGCTCTGTCAGAGTGACCATCGGGTTCTTGGTCACCTCCCTGACCAAGGCCCTTCTCCCCCGATTGCTCAGTTTGGCTGGGCGGCCAGCTGTAGGAAGAGTCCTGGTGGACCCAAACTTCTTCCATTTACGAATGATGGAGACCACTGTGCTCTTCGGGACCTTCAAAGCTGTAGAAATGTTTTGTACTCTTCCCCAGATCTGTGCCTCGATACAATCCTGTCTCGGAGGTCCACAGACAATTCCTTTGACTTCATGGCTTGGTTTCTGCTCTGACATGCACTGTCAACAGTGGGACCTTATATAGACAGGTGTGTGCCTTTCCAAATTATGTCCAATCCATTGACTTTACTACAGGTGGACTCCAATCAAGATGTAGAAACATCTCAAGGAAAATCAGTGGAAACAGGATGAACCTGAGCTCAATTCTGAGTGTCATAGCAAAGGGTGTGAATACTTATGTACATGCAATATTTCAGTTTTTTATTTTTAATAAATTTGCAAAAATTTCTACAAAACCTTTTTCACTTTGTCATTATGGGGTATTGTGTGTAGATTGATGAGAAAAAAAGGGGATTTAATCCATTTTGGGATAAGGCTGTAACATAACAAAATGTGGGGAAAGTGAAGGGGTGTGAATACATTCCGGATGCACTGTGTATATATATATATATTTATATGTGTGTGTGTGTGTGTGTGTGTGTATATATATATAAACCAAGTCAGTGCATTCTTAGTGTGGGTCCCGTGTCTGGATAAATGGGGAGGGTTGCATCAGGAAGGGCATCCAGTGTCAAACCTTTGGCAAATCAAATGTGCAGCTCATAAATCAGATTTCCATACCAGATCGGTCGAGGCCCGGGTTATCAACGACCTCCTGTATATATAAACACTCTGAGAGCCATAATATTGAGCAGCAACATCATTCCAGAACCCATGAATGTGAAAACTTGAATGAATAGCAACACTACATACAGGTATTTATGATTATTCAGTGTTGTTATTCTCACTTTGTTATATAATGCAGCCTATTGGCAGCCCAGGAAGTTAATTTTCACATTCACAGATTGTTCGTCACCGGCGGACACAATTTTGCCAATGTTTCAGACATACAGAAGACTTTCGATACATGCCGAGTCCAAAAATACCCATACATATAGACAGAGATCCCACCACCACAACTGACTCTTTTATGTTTCTCTCGGAACATACATCAGTAATAACCTGTAGTGGAAAAGTAACACTGAACACAATGATGTGTTCATTGTTAGTTAAACACTCAACGACTTTACTTCCTTAGGCAGCTGAAAACATACCAGATCAAGCATGAACTTCTAATTCTGTTCTACTCAGCCATCATCGAGTCCATCATCACATCTTCTATTACAGCAGCGGTCGGGAACCTATGGCTCGCGAGCCATATATGGCTCTTCCGGTGACGGCATATGGCTCCCAGACAATTTTGAGTTGAAAATTTTTTTTTTTAAAAATCAGTTTGGAACTGATTTTAAAATACTTGTGATATTTCTTAATAATACTGTGTCATTTTAAAGTAAACAGAAATCAGTTTTGAAGATAAATTTCACGGTTCACGGGTAACCCGTGGGTCGGGTCGGGAACCAATGGCTCGCGAGCATGTCCGGGTCATTGTAAAGGTGAAGAAATCAATTTTATCAGATAGCCAACTAGTTTATCCGCTTCAACCCTTGTAACAGAAAAGGTAGCGAAAAGAAAAAAAGACGATGATTACCGTGCATTCCAGGCTGCGTGCACAGAGGAATCTGCATTTGTGGAGAGAGCAGGATCTGCCGTATGTCTAATATGCAATGATAAAATTGCATCGATGAAACGGTCAAATATAAAGCGGCACTTCGATACGCACCATGCTTCATTTGCATGGAAATCTCCAGCGGGGGACAGCAGGAAAAGGGCATGCGAGGAGCTACAGCGGAGAGTGCAGACGAGTCAGCAGCAACCACGTGTGTGGACCAAGCAAGGTGACGGGAATTCCGCTAGCTTTGCGGGGGCTTTGGCAATAGTAAGGAATGGAAAGTCATTCACAGATGGCGAGTATGCCAAAACATTCATGCTTGATGTGGCCAATGAACTGTTTGATGACTTCCCAAATAAAGACAAGATAATCAAACGAATAAAAGACATGCCCCTGTCAGTAAGAACTGTGCACGATCGTAGCATCATGATGGCAAATCAAGTCGAGGAAACACAAATTAAGGACATAAACGCCGGGGCATACTTTTCTCTCGCGTTAGATGAGTCAACAGACGTTTGCCATCTATCTCAGTGCAGTATCATTGCCAGGTATGCTGCAGGTGACACACTGCGTGAGGAAAGCTTGGCTGTTTTGCCAATGAAAGGGACAACAAGAGGAGAGGATTTATTCACGTCTTTCATGGAGTTTGCTAAAGAAAAAAAACTACCGATGGATAAACTTATTTCTGTCTGTACTGATGGTGCACCCTGTATGTTGGGGAAGAACAAAGGATTTGTAGCGCTTCTCCGTGAACATGAAAAGAGCGCCATCCTAAGTTTTCATTGCATCCTGCACCAGGAGGCGCTTTGCGCTCAGACGTGTGGCCAGGAGCTTGGCGAGGTGATGTCTCTGGTCATTCGAGTGGTCAACTTTATTGTTGCCCGAGCTTTAAATGATCGCCAGTTTAAAGCTCTGTTAGGAGAAGCTGGGAATCATTATCCCGGTCTGCTTTTACACAGCAACGTGCGTTGGTTGTCAAGGGGGAAGGTGCTCAGCCGTTTTGCAGCTTGTCTGAGTGAAATCCGGACTTTTCTTGAAATGAAAGGCGTCAAGCATCCTGAGCTAGACAACACTGACTGGCTCCTGCAGTTTCACTATCTCGTGGACATAACTGGCCATCTGAACCAGCTCAATGTGAAAATGCAAGGTATTGGAAATACAATCTCATCCCTTCAACAAGCAGTGTTTGCATTTGAAAGCAAGCTGGAAGTCTTTCTCAGGGACATTGAAACAGGTCGTCCTCTGCACTTTGAAAGACTGCAACAATTTAGAGCTGCATGCTTAGCAAGTGACTCCACTCAACATCTGGATCTCCAGCAGCTAGCTGGCTTTACGTCCAATCTCCTGCAGTCATTCAAAGCACGTTTTGGAGAATTTCGTGCGCGCACTGGTCTTTTCAAGTTCATCACTCATCCACATGAGTGTGCAGTGGACAAAATCGACCTGACATGCATCCCCGGGGTCTCTATCGGAGACTTTGAGCTGGAAGTTGCTGACCTGAAGGCATCAGACATGTGGATGAGTAAGTTCAAGTCACTTAATGGAGAGTTGGAAAGTATTGCGCGACAGCGAGCAGAGCTGGCGAGGGAACACAAGTGGACAGAAATGAAAAATCTTCAACTTGAAGACCAGCTGATTCTTAAAACTTGGAACGAGCTTCCTGTGACATACCACACAATGCAGCGTGTGAGTATTGCCGTATTGACCATGTTTGGCTCTACATATGCATGTGAGCAGTCATTCTCGCATATGAGGAACATTAAGACCAACCTACGCTCACGTTTAACTGATGGAAGCCTCAACGCCTGCATGAAGCTCAACCTCACCACGTATGAACCAGACTACAATGCCATCAGCAAAACCATGCAGCACCAGAAGTCGCATTAAAAGTAAGACATATTTAAGTTATTATACGTTAAAAATACTATATGGCTCTCAATGAAATATATTTAGAAATATTTGGCTTTTATGGCTCTCCCAGTCAAAAAGGTTCCTGACCCCTGTATTACAGTATGGTAAGGCAGCACAAACAGGTAAACACGGAAAAAAACTGCAACGGATTATCAACAAGGCATCCAAATTCATAGGCAACCCACTCCCCTCAGTTGAATCTACATATACTCACTGGCAGTGATGGCTGGCGGTGATATAGAGTGGGTGGACCAACGTGAATTATACCCATCAATAGTTCCTGCAGCAGCAACAGCAGCATCACATCTGAGATACCAAGTTACAGCAACGACACTATAGAGAAGTACCCACAAGAATGGCCAGAGGCCAAAAAAATTCTCTCTGTATCTGTCTTTCTATTTCTCTCCCTCTCCCTCTCTCTCTCTCTCACACACACACACACACACAGTAAAAACAACCCATTTAGATATGTATATCCTACGCTTTTCTTGTGACTATTTGGTGCTGTTGCTGCTCTAGGTTCCACCAAAATTTAAACAATCTGTTCTAAGGTTGTTGTTTTTTTTTGCGACAATTTTCCTATCTGTAATGTAAAAGATAGGGAAGGCTTGCCCTGGTAGCCCATTTATACTAGCCGTTCCTGCTTACCGGACTGTAAAGCGAACAAAGAAGATCATCTCCAACCCCTCACATCCTGTTCATCACATCTTCCAGCTCCTTCCCTCAGGGAGGCGTTACAGGTCACTGTGCACTAAGACCTCTAGTCCCATCCTCACACACTACTGGCATAGCTATGCGTGTGCATATGTACCATTCACCTATTGTATGTGGTTGTGTGCAATATGTTCTGTATCACTGTATTATTGTTTCATGATACCATGTGGCGTGTCTGCTGTTGTCTATGAATATGTATTGTGCTGCAGAGTTTTTACATATTGTACCAAAAATAAACTCCAGTGACCTTGGTCGTGCGGTTAATAAACTGACCAACTGTCTGGAGTGTTAACTCCTACAAGATATACTATATAGAGAGAGATACTATTGAAAATTCTGGTTGTTTCCCTTTAAGTGTAATGTGCAGATGAAATTGCAAATTTCAATATAACGGGAAATGATAGGTGACTACATGTCACCAGAAAGTACATCTCCACCTGGTTTTTCCTCGACCTAGATCTGTTTAGGAAAGGAGCTGGGACAAGGCATCAAAGGCAGTTCATGTTATGAAAAAGTTGTTTAGCGACTAACTGAGGCAGACTTATTCAAAATGCTTCAAACAGACTAATGGCCAACTCTTGCCAATTATCAGTGCCAGAGTGGGCAGAGTGTTGAGCCATACGGGAGAAAGTAAGTGAGCAACTCGTTCAGTGAGACTGTACACATGACGCATGTTTCGGTCGTGCCCAAGCTCAACTCACCCTGGTGTTGTTCCTCTCAGCCTTCAGTTCGGAGATCTCCTCTTCTTTCTCCAGCAGTTGCTCCCGACAGGCATTGAGCTCCTTGGTCAGCGCCGCAAACTCCTGGTCAACAAAAAGAAAAATCATAAGTCAGTGACATACTTCATAATCCACTACAACATCCATAAGGGATAAGGGCACCATCACGGGTACTGCAATGTAAAGCGGGATGAAACACAGCTGATGAGAAAGCCTGCATAAAAATGTATTAATATTCACACTCCAAGATACAACCATTCTCTGGCCACATAAAACACTCATTATCATCAGCAGTCACTCGAGGTCGCGTATGACTGTCCTCCTTCTGGGTCCTTGTGAGTCTTCAGGTGGGCGTAGAGGCCGATCCTGGAGCAACATATTTTGAGGCAATTGGGGCAAGGGTGTGACGAGGTGGTTGAGGATGTAGTTTGGGCCTTTTCTGGTAACTCGCTCCTTTCTGAGTTTGGGCTTGTTTTCAGCAGCACGGTGAAGGTCATGGTTGTAGTGCCCAGCACGCTCACGGACAGCCAGTCTCCAGGCCTCCCTGTTTTTTTTTGCTGCTTGTTCCCAGGTGTTACGGTCGATGCCAAACTTTTTGATGTGGGCCTTGATATTATCTTTATATCACTTCTTTTGTCCTCCGAGGGCACGGCGTCCTGTCACAAGCTCAGAGTAAAGGACTTGCTTCGGGAGGCGAGAGTCAGACATGCGGAGGACGTGGCCAGTCCATCTCAGCTGATGTTGAGCGACGGTGGCAGTTATAGTAGGCGTGTTGGCCTCCTCGAGGATGGTGAGGTTGGTGTGCTTATCCTCCCAGCTGATCTTACAAATCTTCCTGAGGCATGGCGTGTTGGTATGCCTCGTGTGCCTTCAGGTGTCTGCCACACTAACATCAAGCCAAATAGATGTTCTTTAAAACACGTTCATCTGAGGGTCCAAGATTATGTTTATTCATTGATTTTTTTTTTCCCAAAGGGATTTCTTATGCTCTTCCTTCTGTAATTAAGGAATGTGACCAAGAACAGGTCAGCCCTGCATTTCCGTGTTGGGGGGTGGGGGGGGGTGTAAATCTGTTGGACAATATGAAAGGGGATTGAATGTGTCAACAGTAATTTTTTAAAAAAAATTTTCCCCCCCTTTATCTCCCCAATTGTCAATTGTACCCATCCAATTACCCCGCTTTTCTGAGCCGCTGCTCCATCTCCTCCGCTCATCTGGGGAGGGCTGTACACTACCACATGCCTCCTCCGATACATGTGGAGTCACCAGCAGCTTCTTTTCACCTGATAGGAGTTTCGCCAGGGGAATGTAGCGCATGGGACGGTCACGCTATTGCCCATCAGTCCCCCCCCCGACCGACCGAAGGAGGCGCTAGTGCAGTGACTGCGACACATACCCACATCCGGCTCCCCACCCCAAGCCGGAGGTAAGATGGGGATTCGAACCAGCGATCCCCGTGTTGCTAGGCAACAGAATAGATCACTACGCTACCTGAATGCCCCCGTCAATGGTAATCTTTATATGAGAGCACAGGAGGATGTACTCTATGTAGTGCAGCGGGCACAAAGTTGGGTGTAGTAGACTTCAAACATGATTAATGCATGACAGCACTTAGCAAGAACAAGGCAGGAATGAGAAGATCTTGCTTTGCACTGCCTATGGTGCAGAGGTGCATCTGAACTCATCACCACCCTTTACAGTTGCTGTATATGCTGCTTCAAATGAGGTGTCAGGGTGAGTTCACTCATGTGAGCCAACGTAATGCTGCTGTTATACTGTGGTACATAAACCAATCTAAAGACTCCCGAATGGCTGTTTTCAGTAAAACCATAGTTTTAAAGAGGGGATACTAAACTTTCAGGCAATAAGATCACTGTTGCGGACCAGAAATCTCAACACTTCCCGAATATAGTTGATATGTCAGTCGGTAAAGACACTACCTTGGTGTCCGCATGCAAGGACAGAGAACCCCATCCCCTCCCTCCCTCTCACTATCTCTCTGTTCATCTTGCTGTCTGTCATTATCTTTTTTCATTTCTACATGTCCATTTCTCTGCTGAGGGATAATGACAACAGGATTTAAATACCACGAAACTTGTACAATAATTACAGCTATTGGGACTGTCTGGACCCCTCAAATAGCCCCCAGTTGCTCCTCAGAGCTGAAAGAAGGAAACAAATCATCTGAAATTCTACTGGGCTGCCATTTCCCTAAACTGACTTCCTAGTGACTGACTCAATAAACAGATTTCATGTAACATTTGCGATGCTATCAGTACAGTAAACAACCATCATAGAGCACTCATGGCACTCTCAGCCTGCCGCTCAGATGACGACAAACCCTTGTGTCTTGCAGCCAAGTCGGAATCCAGCAATGATCAAACAGGCAAGTCTTTGGATGGAGCCAGGTGAAGTAGAGGACACACACACATACACACACACACACACACACACACACACACACACACACACACACACACACACACACACACACACACACACACACACACACACACACACACAAGCCTTCAATGTGACACCGCACCGCAACACATGCTAACATGCTGTGTGGTCGATTAACACACAAATTTATGCATGAATGTGTGGAAGTACTGAAAGTACACAGAGACTGGAAATTGAAATTAGATAACTTGCCCCCTCAAGGTCGATGGCGCCCAGAGTATATTGATTTCCCCCCCACTCATATACGGTTATTACCCCCCAAACTGTAGCTGGGAAAAAGCATAAGGTTGAAAACAAATAAACAATCACATTTAAAGACAAGTTTCAAGATGTCAAGCATTAATTTCTTTAGTCAACATTTCTTTAAATGACTTGAAACGAGTCACCTCAACACGACAAACATTTTGTGTTGACTGACTTTTTTCTTTTGCTACCCCCCCCTCCCTTTTTTTTCTCCCTAATTGTATGCGGCCAATTACCCCACTCTTCCGAGCCGTCTCGGTCACAGCTGCACCCCCTCTGCCAATCCGGGGAGGGCAGCAGACTACCACATGCCTCCTCCGATACATGTGGAGTCGCCAGCCGCTTCTTTTCACCTGACAGTGAAGAGTTTCGCTAGGGGCATGTAGCGCGTGGGGGAAATCACACTATTCCACCCAGTTCCCCCCTCTCCCCGGCTAGTGCAGCGACCAGGACACATACCAACATCCAGCTTCCCACCCGCAGACACGGCCAATTAAGTCTGTAGGGACGCCCGACCAAGCCGGAGGTAACACGGGGATTCGAACCGGCGATCCCCGTGCTGGTAGGCAATGACCGCTATGCTACCCCGATGCCCGTGTTGACTGTCTTTTTAAGTCAGAATCTATACACCATTTATCCTTCCAGGGACAAGGATAAGTATTCAGTGTTACTAGCAAATTCAGTCACCTGTGGTCATATTGTGCCTGATAGCGAATGTAATTGTCCAAATCTTCAAATGATTTCAAGACTTGTAGTCAAATCACTAGATTTCATTTTATACCAACAATAGCAGTTTTAGTCTTGTATGACTGATGGGCCCAATGTGCCTTTACTACATTGCATCCTTTGCGATGTGACTATTGCACATGAGTGTAAAGTGATGTCAATTTAGAAACAACACTACATTGTTCAGCCCTGGAAGAACGAGTCAGGTAGACTTTTAACCCTTCTCAATTATTTGATGTTTGAAATCCTAGAGAGCAGGAGGCTAACCCATCTACAGCGGTCAGGATCAGAGGCATTGGGATCATGGATTGCAAGGACTTAAAAGTCTTACTGAAATCGAAGACCAGGTTACTATGGCTTTTCTTGGCAGGTGACTTTTTTTTTATTGCTTTCTGCAAAGAGAAAGAAAGCTGCCTCATGCTTGTATGCAGGGAAAACCAAGCCCCAGTACAGAATTGGGCAGGGCACCCCCATCGCAAACGCTTATAACATTGGCCTGGTGTAGGTGGCGAGAGGTAGCAGCATGTGGCTAGTTAGCAAGAGCCCCAGGATAGCTGATGAGCTCAGAGAGTCGACAAGCGTACGAGATGGGGATTTTCACACTGCTACTTTATTCTATCATACATACATCGACCATACAACGCCGGGTCTCCACGGCACTATGTTCACCGACCACACATGAACAGTAAAACATGAAACTCATAACCTGCACCAACTTGTTATGGTGAGAGTTCGCTCTTGTGGATGTCAGTGGAAGCAGCACTAGTGCGTAACAACAAAAAAGGAGGAGCCACCCTGTGGCGTTATTTGGCGTTACAGCACACCTGTACTTATATTTACCGGACTCCTGACTGTTACACACTGACGTCAACATAAGTCAGAAGTTAAAGGTTGGTCTCTGAGGTCAAATGTGCTCAGAGGTCCCGCTGAATTAAAAACTAAGCTTAGCTTTGAGGATCAGGTTAGCGATCAAGACCTCACTGTTACCATGGTAACAAGATGGCGCCGACAGATGGCGACATGCTACAAGCTTCTCGCTCCCTTGTTGAACTAATAAGTGACAACAATAAAGATGCCTATAGGAAGGAGGTGAGGGACCCATCCATATGGTGTCAAGATAACCTCTCCCTAAATGTTGAGAAAACAAAGGCGATATATGTTGATTTTAGGAAGTCCAAAACGCTTCAGACACCAGTTTACATCAACAACGTCCCTGTTGAAATTGTGAAGAACTTCAGACTTTTAGGCATTCAGATATCAGACTCCCTCTCCTGGTCTCTAAACAACAGTCGTATCACTAAGAAGGCACAACAGAGACTATACTTTCTGAGATGTCTTAAAAAATTCAGAATGTCCACAGAAACCCTGGTCAGTTTCTATCAGACTACCGCAGAGAGCATCCTTACTGGAAGCATACTAGTGTGGTTTGGCAACCTGACTGAACACGACCACAAATAACTGAGAAGGATAGTAAAAATGGCTTCAAACATCATAGGAGCAGCACTGCCACAGCTTCAGGGCATGCACACCGTCCGTTGGAGAAGGAAGGCCCTAAGTATGATGGAGAACACCATCCACCCAGCACATGGTCTGCTCTCCTCCTTCCCTCAGGACAATGTTTACAGAGCATCAGAGTTCCAACCAGCCGCCTCAAAGACTGTGTTTACCCCCAGGCCCTCAGAATAATAAACAGTAGGCCCATTACATAACTTCAGTGATTGAATATTTCTTATTTATTGTTGTTTTCATTTCTTATTTCCTTATTTATAGTTTTAAGAGACCCTGTGATGGCCTGGCAGCCTGTCCAGGGTGTCTCCCGCCTGCCGCCCAATGACTGCTGGAACAGGCTCCAGCATCCCCGCGACCCTGAGAGCAGGATAAGTGGTTCAGATGATGGATGGATGGATAGTTTTAAGAGCTGAGAGAGTCAGGCCACATACATTTCATTGCATTTGAAGGTACATGGTACTTCTATATGTATATGACAATAAAGTGAAACTTGAACTTGTAACAGCAGAGAGGAAACTGCTGTTGGCATGGCAACTGACTCGCCGTGACCGAGGAGTTTGTTTGCATGGTCAACTCAATAAGGAAAAACATATGTGCTGCGAAGACGAGCAATATGTGGATATTTGTGTTATCATAAAGATGTTTGCAATTAAATCATTAAATATGATTTTTCTTATGTTATAGTTGCTATTATTATATAGGCCTCTGTGATTTTTTTTTAAAATTCCTAGCATGCATCTTGAGTAATCAATAAAGGATGCTCCTCGGTGGAAGTGTTGTGAAGGAATATCTCCACGCCTTATGTCAAATGTTTCGACTGCAAATCTGGTATGTGAGACACTAAAAGAACAAGCGTAGTACTCGTGAATCGGAGCTCATCACAGAGCTCATGGCACAAGTCCTCGTTTGCCTTAGTGCTTATGAGACCTAACGATCCCTCACCTGCACTCTCGCCACACTGCAAAGCTTTTGTGCTCCTCAGCACTGGACAACAATGCAGTCTCAAGTGCTCCTCAGCACTTCCTTAAATTAGTTGTCTTAGTAGCATCATTTTTTTTCTCTGAACTGAGTGAGAGAAATACTGGCAACCCAGAGGGCCAGGAAATGCTTTCAAACAATATCTTGCCCTGTAGGCCTCAGTGTCAGCGTCAGTGACAGATTATTGCACCCGCTGTAGCAAAATTTCCTACAAGACATCCTACAACTTTTTACACAGTATATTTCCCCTCTGGAAATATTGTTTAGCCAGCATTACAGCAGACACAGATATGAGACCTGAGCTCTGCACCAGCATGTTTAGTTTACATCATTTTCTAATCTTTGTCCCCTCTCCAGCACCCAGAAACCCACCTTTGATTAACTGCTCCATGTTTTGTCACTTAATCAATGTTTCACAGCCAACCTCTCTCTCTCTCTCACACACACACACACACACACACACACACACACACACACATGGACACTGATATTGTTGAAGAGTCACATGGCATGCTGAGACGAGAAGCACTTACAAGCAAGTAGAGATGAAGCTTCAAGAGGCGGTCGCTACAGAACCACCCACACAGAATTGCTGCATGGCAGATCACCGCCGACTGACTCAGCGGAGATCTGCCATGGCTCTGTATGGGCCCTGTCACGAACCAGCAGGCAATTCTAGGTGTGTGTATCTGTAATGTGTAATGACTCATCACTGTTATTCAGGTCAGCATATAACCAGATATAAAGAACATGCTTTCTTATAAAGTCTCATCTCATCATCAGCCACTTCTCCAGGGTCGGGTCGCGGTGGCAGCAAGCTAAGCAGCGCACTCCAGATGTCCCCCTCCTCAGCAACGTCCTCAAGCTCCTCCTGGGGGATCCCAAGGCATTCCCAGGCCAGATTAGATATGTAGTCCCTCCAGCGAGTTCTGGGTCTACCGCGGGGGTCTCCTCCCAGCTGGCCGTGCCCGGAAAACCTCCAAAGGAAGGCGCCCAGGAGGCATCCTGATCAGATGCCCGAACCACCTCAACTGGCTTCTTTCGACGCCAAGGAGCAGCGGCTTCACTCCGAGCTCCCTCCAGATGTCCAAGCTCCTCACCCTAAGGCTGAGCCCAGACACCCTACAGAGGAAACTCATTTCAGCCGCTTGTATCCACGATCTCACCCTTTCGGTCACTGCCCACTACTTATAAAGTCAAATGTGAAAAACAAGGTTGCTCCATAGCCAATTTATCCAAGGTTAGCTAGGTATCAGAATGATTCTGCATTTCATCAGCTCTAGAAACTGCAACAGATATGTGCACCAATATCCCCATGCTGACATCACAAACGTTAACCAACAATACATAAACCACTTGACTTTCACCAAAGTTCCTACTATCCCTGCATAGCTTAATTATCAATTCTATAATTCAACGACAGTCAACAAACGAGACTTAGACTCCACTCTCTGATATTTATGTTACTGTAACTCTCAAGGAAAACACAACTCAGTAAAACCTTATTCCCAAGAAGAGTCTGTGCAGCTCATGGTCTCATAAAAAAACATCAATAAGGACGGTAGGAGAGTGGAATGAGAACATGAAAAGAAAGCGAAAAATATTGCATGGATGGATGCACTCCGGGAAATGCTGTGCTGAAAAGCTCCAGAGAGAGCTCCAGAGAGAGCTCCAGAGAGAGAGAGAGAGGAGAAAAGCAGAAAGAAACCTAACAAAACCACTACAATATCCATAGTAATTACAAAGACCATCCTGAACACAGCACTTAAAGTGGACTTTGTCCGGACTTCCGGTAAGATGGCGACTTGAATAGCAGCACAACTTTCTGCGTCTCGCAAGTTGGCTAAAATAAATCCTCTAAAACACTAAACTCGACGCAAAAAAAGGTGAGAAATGAGAAGAGGAGGTAATTCGAGTAAAGGCAGTCGTACAATCCAAAAGGGTAACGCACCAGATACACAGGGAGCGAAGAAACAGTCGGAGCAAGGTAATAGCAAACACGAGGTAGAAGAAGCTACAATGGCGGCGGATACAGCTGAGACATTGCGTGCTGGATTAGCAGCTATCGCTAAAGAGATAAAAGAATTCAAACAAGAGCTACGAGGTGACTTTGCCAGCCTCAAAGATGAGGTAAAAAGGGAAGTGAAGGAAGAGATTGCTTGCTTCCGATAAGAAATGACACAGAAGTTTGCAGAGAGCAACGACGAAATACAGGCGCAGAAAGCGCACATGAGTGAGGCCCAGAAGCGCATAGCCAAGCTAGAGGAATGGCAGGCAGACTCGACAGAACTGCTGATGGACATGTCGACCCAAATGCACCAGATGCAAGAAAAAAATAATAAACCTGGAAGGGTGGTCAAGGAGGAACAATATTCGAATCTTTGGTGTGCCAGAGGAAACGGAGGGAGGCTCCATTACCCAGTACGTGGAACAATTCTTGAACACTCAACTTGACTTAGAAGAAGGGACCAATCTCCAGATACAAAGAGCTCACAGAGCCCTCGCTCAAAAACCCCCTCCGACAGCTCCCCCCAGGTCAATAGTGGTGAACTTTCAACAGTTTGAAATAAAAGAAATGATTCTCAAGAAAGCATGGAAAAAGAATAAGATAGAGATAGGGGACAAACGTATTGACTTTGATCACGATTACGCAGCTGAAGTGGTCCGGAAAAGAAAATCATATTTGGACATAAAGAAAGTGCTCAAGGGTAAAGGAATTCGTTTCCAGACACCCCTCGCCAAAATAAGGACCCACTGGAACAACGGAACGAAGACATACGACAATGCCAGGGAAACTGCGATGGACATGAAGACGAGAGGCTGCGACATCGAGATACCAGACAATGACACAGCAACCACGGCCACAGAGCAGGTGGAGGCGACTGGGATGCGAGCAGGGTGGCAACGAGTCCAAGGTGCAAAAGGAGGATGTGAAGCTGCACAGCGAGCGAAAGAGAAGCTCCAGGCCTATCGGAGAAAGTAGGATTGGTATCGTTCTGACTGAGTTGAGCTCCATTACAAAAGGCTTTTTCATCACATGCCATGGAGAGAGGTAGGCTATACGGTTGCCAAACGTTGGACATACCTAGACAAGGCTGTAGGCTTATCCCATGTGATGGGCAAAATGTCAAGTCTAGAGTGGGGCCCTTTCTGAAAAGGATTTCCCCTTCACCTACCAACGGGGACTCGGGGTGGTTAGGCCCCTTTAGTTGGAAGTTATTTTTGTTGTTGATTAATGTATTTTATATTTGTAGTTTTTTTGTTTGGAGCTCTGTGGGAATATATGGAAAAAGAGTATCAATATGTCTAGATGGTTCACACTACTAAAATAATGTCGATGAATGTTAATGGTCTAAATATGTTAAAGAAGAGGGAAAAGGTTATGATTAAGCTAAAAAAGGAGGATGTACAAATCATATTCCTCCAAGAGACCCATTTAACACAGATAGAGCATGAGCTGCGAGAAGTGATGTGAATTGCAGGACACATTGATCATCGACACTTCGAACGCACCTTGCAGCCCCGGGTTTATCCCGGGGCCACGCCTGTCTGAGCGTCGCTTTGCCATCAATCAGGAAGGAGAGGGTCACCTCTCCCACCCGCGGCTGGGGTGTCGCAAGCCTCCGCGGTTCGTCCCCCCCAAGTGAAGACCGTGTCGGTTTCAGTGTAGCCCCCCCTCTATGCTCCGTTGTCCCACACGCACACCCGCCTTCGCCGGGTCCCGCATGAGTCGGCAGTGGCAGCCGGTGGGCGCGACGGTCTTGGACTGTGTTTCGCCGCTGACCGCGTTACGCGTGCGGGTCGGGGTTTCCGTGAGCGCCAAGAGAGCAAAGGCAGCTGCCGTGCACCAGCCAGCCACGCAAGCACGCACGCCATCCACGATCGGACTACGACCTCAGATCAGACGAGACAACCCGCTGAATTTAAGCCCATTACTAAGCGGAGGTCCATGAATACTGGGATGGCATCCAGCGCTTTACCTGTGCCCCCGTCCATAGGGTTAGTGGTTGTGTCAGGAAGGGCATCCGATGTAAAATTTTGCCAGATCATTATGCGGATTGACAAGACCGCCATCGGTGTTGTGCCCTCACAGGGTACCGATGGAAACTGTCGATTCCGCTGTGGCGACCCCTGGGAAACAGGGAACAAGCCGAAAGAAGAAGAAGAAGAGAGCATGGGAAACTTAAGAAATATGGGTACAGACATTCATATTATAGCTCCTACAAGGAAGGGCGCAGGAGAGGTGTTGCAATTTTAATATCAAACAAAACTCAATTCGATTATGATAGGGAGATTGGAGACAAGGAGGGGAGATAGATTATAGTGAAGGGTAGGTTAGAGAACAAACCAGTGACATTGGTAAATACATACGCCCCTCCTGAAAGTGAGAAAAGATTTTTTAAATCTTTGTTTGATGAGATAGCAAACGAGTCAGAGGGGCTCTTAATATGTGGGGGAGATTTGAATGTCGTTTTGAATCACAAAATGGATACGACCAGTATCAAAAGGACTAAAACACAGGTCACTCGATTTGTAATTATATCACTGGAAGAGATGGGGATGGATGATGTGTGGAAACAATTACACCCTTAGGAAAAAGACTATACACATTACTCAGCTGTACATAAAGTTCATTCAAGGATAGACTATTTCCTTATGAGCAAAGACAATATTTACAGAGTAAAGGAGTGTAGGATTGGAGGGGTGGATATCTCGGATCACAACCCAGTATATTTAGAAATTAACTTCAATTGTAGAAAGCGAAATACGGTTTGGAGGTTTAATGTGGGTCTACTGAATAGTGAGCAGAGTAAGATTATGTTAAAGACGGATATTCGGACATATCTAGAAGAAAACAGCAATGGGGAAGTAGACCCAACAACATTTTGGGATGCCATGAAGGCGGTCATCAGGGGAAAGTTAATAGCGCATTCAGCATTGATCAAAAAGGCAAGATCGATTATATCCAGAAAGAATACGGACAGGTTAAGAGAAATGGAGAGGGAATACCAGACTATGGGAAATCCCGTGGTGTTGGAGCAAATCAAATCGGCCAAGTCAGACATTAATAAGGAACTGTTAGATGAAGTTGAGAAAAAAAGCTTGTTTCTCAAACAAAGATATTATGAAACAGGCCCGCGCGCAACTAAACTGTTGGCAAAACGTATTCGCAAACAGCAAGCAGTTGGCCATATACATAAGATCAGAGACCCACATTCAAATGAGTTAACGAATATACCAGAAGCATAGAGGACATATTTTTGGGATATTATAGAGAGCTATATTCACAACCCACACCTGCACCCGAAGCGGAAATTAATACCTTTTTGAATTCATTAGATTTACCCTCAATTGGCTGGCTCCAAAATGACAAATTAACAGCTGACATCAAGATGGAAGAGGTGATAGATGCAATAAATTCTTTGAAAAACAATAGAAGCCCGGGCAGCGATGGATACCCTGCGGAATGGTACAAAGTGTTTAGGGAAGAGCTGGCACCGTTACTTCTGAGATCCTTCAATTGGACACTTCACAATAATAAGATACCACCATCATGGTCAGAGGCAATAATCACAGTCATTCCAAAACCGGGAAAGGATAAAGAATATTGTGGAAACTACAGACCTATTTCATTATTAAATGTAGATTATAAAATATATACGACAATTATCTCTAAACGGTTAAACTCATTCATAGGTGATTTGATAGATGAAGATCAAACAGGATTCATGAGAGAAAGACAAACGCATGATAATATCAGAAGGACATTGCATATTGTTGATCAAGCAAGTAAGAGAAAACAAGCTACACTATTAGTAAGTTTAGATGCAGAAAAAGCATTCGATCGGGTGTCTTGGAATTTTTTGTATGCAGTATTGGAACGACTAGGGTTCAGCAATAAGTCAATACAGTGCATTAAAACATTATATCAACAACCTAATGCTCGGATTAAAATAAACGGGAGTTTAACGGACAAGTTCAGTTTGCAGAGGTCGACAAGACAAGAATCCTGTTTGTCTCCGACACTGTTCGCGTTATTCATTGAGCCTTTAGCGGAGGCCATTCGCCAAAATGAAGGAATTAATGGAGTGACAGTGAATGGCACTGTCCACAAGGTGGGGCTATTTGCTGATGATGTCATAGCCTATCTTGAGCAACCACATACATCACTCCCTCAACTAACGAAGCTACTAGAACTATATGGTCATTTATCTGGATATAAAATTAACATCTCAAAAACACAGGTGCTAGTTCTCAATTATACTCCAACCACAGAATTCAAGGGAAAATTTGACTTTAATTGGAATCTAAACAAAATCAAATATTTGGGAATTTACATTACCAAGGAATTGTCTAAATTACATAAAGCAAAGTACGGCAAGATCAACGATGTGATGCAAAAGGATATTGATAGATGGTCCACTCTGCCACTTGACTTCAGCTCAAGAATTGAGACAGAATGAATATTCTACCAAGGCTTCTTTACCTATTCCAATCGTTGCCTGTAGAGGTGACTCAAGCTCAATTTGATAGGTGGGATAGGACAATATCTAGATTTATTTGGGGAGGGAAGAAGCCCAGAGTAAGGTATGAAACTCTCCAACTCTCAAAGGAAAAGGGAGGTATGGGTTTACCAAATCTAAAAGAATATTTCAAAGCTGCCCAGCTGAGATATGCTGTTGACTGGTGTAGGTACGATTACATGGCCAAGTGGAAAGTCATGGAAAGGGAATATGGTGGGTACCCTATTCAGAATATTTTAGGGGATAAAGAAGTATACAAGAAAACAAAAACCCACTTGGATTCAGTCACATTATTTACACTGGAGTTATGGTTTAAATTGATTAAAATCAACAAATTACAAGATGAGATACAGTTATTGAGATGGGTAGCATATGATAGAGACTTACTCCAACGAGGCATGATACAGTTTCTAAACTGTGGGTTAACTGGGGAATCACAGCATGGTGCACTCTAGAGGAAAAAGGGGAGATGGAGAGTTTTCAGGGTATGAAAGACAAGTTTGATTTGGAGAATCATGACTTCTTTAGATATTTACAATTAAGGGATTATTACAACAAACGTATCAGGAGAGGACCCTCCATGGAGGTGAACAGTGTGATTCAAATTATAATTAATACATATAAAGGGAGAAAATCTAGGACTATATCTGTACTATATCAAGCTCTCACAACTAATAAACACTCAACTACATATATAAAAGAAAAATGGGAATTAGAATTTGGCACAGAAATTACAGAGGAGGACTGGAAGAATATGTGGAAAGTCCATCAATCTTCCACTAGTTCGCGGATATGGAGGGAATTCTCCTGGAAAAATCTGATACGTTTTTTTATTACACCAAAAATCAAAAATAGATACTCCAGCACCAAACTGTCATGCTGGAGGAAATGTGGAACAGAGGATGTAGACCACTCGCATATATTTTGGAAATGTAATAAGCTAGCGATGTTTTGGGAGATGGTTCATGATGTAATACAAAAGGTACTTGGATATGACTTCCCTAAGTGCTATATGACCCTCTATTTCTGTAATTTTAAAAACGACGATATAGGGCCAAGTGATAGATGTTTGGTTAAGATACTGCTGATTGCTGCAAAGAAGGCAATCACAAGAAAATGGTGCCAGGTGGACGCCCCCACACAAGGACAATGGATGGAAATAGTGGAGGACATTCATACAATGGAAAAACTGACTCATCGATTGAGACTTACAGTACCTCGGATGGAAGACCAGTGGAAGAAATGGACATGGTTTAAGGAGCAAACACGCGACAACATAATTCATGACAACACTTAAGACTGGAAAGTTAGACCCACAGGAAGCTCTTGTAGTTCTTTTTTTTTGTTTTGTTTTTTGAGTTGCCCTGTTGGGCTTGTGTGCAAGTAAATGTAGATAATTTAATGTTTACTTCTGAATATGGATGCCATGTTTGTATTGACCTAAAAACTTCAATAAAAACTAAAGTGATAAAAAAAAGTGGCCTTTGTCCATTCTCACATCTCCTGGGGTTTTACTAGGAGAGTGGAGGTGGGAAGCGTGGTATAAGCACGCACGCACATGCGCGCACGCGCGCGCGCACACACACACACACACACACACACACACAATTATTGGTGCCACTCGGGGTTGAGTACGACCGTCCTCCTTCTGGGTCCTCAGGTGGGTGTAGAAGCATAATGGGAGGACGCCTGCACGTGACAGCTTTTTACATGGAGAGGCTGATGCTCCTGCAGCCACCACATGGTCCTTGGCAGGGGGTGGCCAGAGTCCAACGGCATGGAGATCCAAGACGATTGGGGACCACCCTCTGTTGCAGCCTTCATCCGTCTTCACTGCCGTTGTGACCTGGAGACATCTTCCACCAGTTCCACTGTTGAGGTCTCTGATGGATCACGCTTCGTCTGGAACCTCCCTCTTGACCTGTCCACTTTGGGTGACCCTACCAGAAGCTAAGCTCCGCACGGCATAGCTCTTGGGATCACTGGTACACGCAAGCTTCTCCACCACAGCAAGTAGCGATCCAGGAGAAGACGAGAAGACAGACACACACACACAAAATACACTAGGCTTTAGGTGCCAAAGGGTCAGTGAGTGAAAGAAGTTGAGGATGCTGCCATGTCTATATATTTCTTATCGTCCAGCTGTGAACAAGTTTCAGATGCGACTGAAAATTGCCAAGCATTTAATGAAAGGTGTTGCTCACTGTCTGGACTGCAGATGAGCATTACATAAGCATCTGAACAGTGTCTTTATGCATGCTCAATAATCCATCATCATCTGAACAACATGTGCTTTGTTGGACCTTCCCGCCATCAGAAGTGTGCTTTGGGACTTTTGGACAGCTACACGTCTGCCTGGTTTATAAATAACATTCAAGGTCATTTTAGCGGCGGCCGGTTGTGATAAAATGCTATCAGGTTTATTTTATAGTCCACTGAATTGCCCTTCTGGGATAAATAAAGTTGTCTGAATCTGAAAAACCTGGGTGATTTAAAGGTCCCCTCGGGTGAAGTGGAATTTTAATCCAAACCTCTCCGTGAGGCCATCTTACTAACAGTATACTGGACTCTGGAGCAGAACTGCACCAACCCCACTTTTTCTCATTAGGTGGGCAAAATGCCTCACTCTGCAATTTGTCAGACACAGTGTGTGCATGTTTGTGTGTGTGAATAAGTGTGTATGTAATGTGGTGCCAGCCTAACGAGTGAGCTCTAATTCAAAGTGTGGACAAATTTGCCCACCGTGGGCAAACTGTCAGCTGAAATCTGTGCAGCAGCTGCACTTTTTATGCGTGTATGTTTGTGTGCGTCTGTGTACAGTATATTTATGTGTATATAAAAGTGCCTGTGTGAGGCATCCGGTTAGCATAGCGGTGTATTCCGTTGCCTACCAACACGGGAATCGCCGGTTCAAATCCCCGTGTTACCTCCGGCTTTGTCGGGCGTCCCTACAGACACAACTGGCCGTGTCTGCGGGTGGGAAGCCGGATCTGGGTATGTGTCTTGGTCACTGCACTAGCGCCTCCTCTGGTCAGTCGGGATGCCTGTTCGGGGGGAAGGCGGGACTGGGGGGAATAGCATGATCCTCCCATGCACTACGTCCTCCTGGTGAAACTCCTGGGGGGGCGTGGGGGGTAGTGTGATCCTCCCACGTGCTACGTCCCCCTGGTGAAGCTCCTAGGGGAGGGGACTGGGGGGGGAATAGCATTATCCTCTCACATGCTATGTCCCCCTGGTGAAACTCCTCACTGTCAGGTGAAAAGAAGCGGCTGGCCACTCCATATGTATCGGAGGAGGCATGTGGTAGTCTGCAGCCCTCGTCAGATCAGCAGGGGGTTTGAGCAGTGACTGGGATAGCTTGGAAGAGTGGGGTACAATTGGATTGTACCCCAATTAATTTATACCCGACCCCACAGGAGGCCGGGTACAATTGGGGAGAAAAGGGGGGAAACCCGCCCCCAAAAAAAGTGCCTTATGTGTATCTATTTATGTGTGTATACAGTATGTTTATGTGCATGCGAGTGTGCACGAGTCTATGTGAACACGCGTGTATCTGAGTGTGTATCTGTGTATGTGTAGGTGTGTTTGTTTGCATGGGTGTGCGCACTGAGAGTTTTGCTAGTAGCTCTACAACAAAACCCAGGAATCACACACTCATCATTCGCCCATCATTCACGGAGAGTGACAGCGATGGCGTTATGATTGACAGCGTGATGCTGCTGCACCGAGTAGAGAAAAAGGGAGTAATGCTACAAACACTGAATCCATGAGATGAAAATATACCTCTGTCTCCCGCAGGCAAGCCGTGGGAATCTTCAAGGCGGACTGGATGATGAAAAATAAAGTTGTTGTCTGAAACTTCTGCAGCCACTGACAGATTCTCAGACGGCTCAAAGGAGATTGAAGAGAAAAAACACTATCTGCAGTTTATAACCTCCAAGCACCGTTACCATTGGTTAAATCAAACAAATTGTCAAAGCCTTTATGACAGCAATCTTAGGAGGAAACCAGAAAGAAGAAGGCGGGCTGGTTTTAACTGCACCGTGACACTAATTTGGTAGGCGCACCAGTACAATGTACAGATACTGTACATTGTACATATACTGGTACGCTCTGTCATGTACATCTACCTCAAGTATGTAGGTAAGTAACCTGCTGACATCTATTTCAGCATCTCTAATATATTCTCTGCACCATTGCACCTTATTACCTCTTATTTCGTCTGTATACAGTCAATCCTTGTGTATGTTTCTGAAAATTGTTGCGTTGTAGTGTTGTTAGTCTATGTTAAGTACACCGAGAGAGCCACGAAACTGGAGTCAAATTCCATGTAGTGCAAACCTACATGGCCAAGAAACATGGTTCTGATTCTGATAAAGTATATCCCGGGAAAATACCAGATAACGAATAATGAGCCACAGACGCCACGTAAAAAAATGCACCTCTTAAACCATTACATCCATCTCATCTCATCATCAGCCACTTCTCCAGGGTCAGGTCGCGGTGGCAGCAAGCTAAGCAGGGCACTCTATACGTCCCTCTCCCCAGCAACGCCCTCCAGCTACTCCTGGGGCATCCCAAGGCATTCCCAGGACAGACTGGACATGTAGTCCCTCCAGCGAGTTCCAGGTTTAGCCCAGGGTCTCCTCCCAGTTGGCCGTGCCCGGAAAACCTCCTAAGGAAGGCGCCCAGGAGGCATCCTAATCAGATGCCTGAATCATCTCAACTGGTTCCTCTCGATGCGAAGGAGCAGCAGCTCTACGCCGAGCTCCCTCCACATGTCCGAGCTCCGCACCCTATCTCTAAGGCTGAGCCCAGACACCCTACGGAGGAAACTCATTTGAGCCACTTGTATCTGTGATCTCACCCTTTCGGTCCCTACCCAAAGCTCATGACCATAGGTGAGGGTTGGAATGAGGACTGACTGGTAAATTGAGAGCTGGCTCAGCTCCCTCTTCACCACAACAGTCCGGTACAACATCCACATTATGGCTGATGCTGCACCAATCCGCCTGTCAATCTCCCACTCCATCCTACCCTAACTCATGAACAAGACCCGCATTCCATCCAAATATCACAAAATTCTCCCGTTATAGGTTTTTTAATATTTCATAAATGGTGTTGTATTTATAGCATGAGACCAAAGACAAGACAGGGAAAAGGAGCTTATAAATAGATGATGAGATGCATTCCCCGCTCTATAGATACAAACACTGCATTTCCCATGGAAGGAAAATATCAATGCAGGTTGCTGAACACACTGCTGCACTAAATCACAATAATCCCTGGCTTAAACATTTCAAATGGCCATCAATCACACAAAGCCCTGTAATAACGCTGTACATCGATGACACACGGGGCTGATGGAATTCCCATTCAATGAAATTGTTTTGAAATGTAAAGTGCAACTGCCGTAGACATAGCAGTGCTTGAGAGTTCTCTATAATTTGAATAAGTAATTCGAACACGTAATTATGCTATAATTTGAACGTACATTGGATCCAAACAGCTATGCTTTAGGATAATTTAGGGCCAGATTCTGGGCCTGGACCTTGCTGACCAAAGAAGCAGTCTCTCATGCTCTAAAGAGGACACTGAGGAGCCAGGCAGACGCAGGAGGCTGGATGTGGCCAGGCCTGCATGCTCATTTCCTCTGCTTTTAAATATTCAGGAGGATCATCTGCACCATGTGAGAGTCTCTTCCTTCTTACAGTAATGCAGCGCTGCACTGACATGAAGTGACCCTGTTAAAACAACATTGCTTGGAGCTGTTCTAGCAAAAAACCCGCTTCAGATACACTACATGGTCAAAAGTGTGTGGTCACCCCTTCTAATTAGTGGGTTCAGCCATTTCAGTCAAATCCATTGCTAACAGGTGCACAAACTCATGCAGTCTACATAGATAGACATTGGCGGTAGAATGGGTCATCTGAAGAGCTCAATAATTTTCAACGTGGCACTGTCAAAGGACGGCACCTTTCCAACAAGTAGGCCGGTCAAATTTCGGCCCTGCTAAATCTGCCCTGGTCAACTATAAGTATGCAATTGTGAAATGGAAACATCTCAGAGCAACAGCAGCTCAGCCGTGAAGCGGCAGGACACACAAGACCACAGAATGGGATCAACAAGTGGTAAAAATCCTCTGTCCTCCATTGCAACACTAACTACAGAGTTAAAAACTGCCTCTGGAAGCAACGTCAGCACAAGAACTGTTGGTCAGGAGCTACTTGAAGTGGGTTACCATGGCCGAGAAGCTGCACAGAAGCCTAAGATCACCATGTACAATGCAGGGTGTCGGCTGGAATGGTGTAAAACACAACGCCATTGGACTCTGGAGTGGAAACGTGCTCTCTGGAGTGATGAATCACGCTTCACTATCTGGCAGACTGATGGACCAATCTAGGTTTGGTGGCTGCCAGGAGAACGCTACCTGTCTGAATGCACAGTGCCAAGTGTAAGGTTTGGTGGAGGAGGAATAATGGTCTGGGGGTGTTTTTCATGGTTTGGGCTAGGCCCCTTAGTTCCAATGAAGGGATTTTTTTTTCTTCCTGCTTTTCCTCCCCAATTGTATCCAGCCAATTACCCTATTTTCCAAGCCATCCGGGTCACTGCTCCACCCCTTCTGCCGATCCGGGGAGGGCTGCAAACTACCACATGCCTCCTTCAATACACGTGGAGTCGCCAGCCGCTTCTTTTCACCTGACACTGAAGAGTTTCGCCAGGGGGACGTAGCGCGTGGGAGGATCACGCAATTCCCCAGTTCCCCCTCCCCCCCGAACAGGTGCCCCGACCAACTAGAGGCGGCGCTAGTGCTTCCACATATGGCTTCCCACCCGCAGAAACGGCCAATTGTGTCTATAGGGATGCCCAAGCAAGCCGGAGGTAACACAGGGATTCGAACCGCTGATTCCCATGTTGGTAGGCAATGAAATGGACTACCACGCCACCCGGACGCCCAAGTGAAGGGACATTTTAATGCTCCAATATACAATGACATTCTAGAGAATTGTGTGCTTCCAACTTGCAAATGCATCTCACTAGGTTGTAGTTTTTCTTGCATGTCTTCACATAAGAAATGTATGCAGAAGATATAATACAGCAATGTAAGTGTCAGGTTTTATGTCTCCCTCCTTCCCCAAGCTATCCAGGTCATCTCATAAAATCCACATGTAATCTAATGACGTAACCCTGACGGCGGATCAATAATGAATAAGGAACTCTGTGCAAACATCATTTAAAATGAATAATTTCTTCATTCTTCACAACAAAGCAACCCTGGATAGCAGGAAATGAAGAAATTCCACTTGGTTAAATATTCTATTGATTTTTAATAAGCGTGACCGTGATTACTTTGAGACCGGAGCAGTCAGACAACCTGCTGATAATCGGGAGCTAAATAAGACAAAGGGACATGTGAAACAGACAATCAAAAACCAGTCCTTGAAAAGGACAATGAACCCATTCATGCTGTTTCTGCAGAGGGGGCTTTGTGTGACACTGCCGAGATAGGAGATCTATCACGGGGCTGGTGAACTAGTCCTCCCGCAGAAACCTTTACGGTGATACTGGACTACTGACACAGCATCTGGGTGAAGAATGGCTACTTATGAACTGGAGATGGACTCGTTTGAGGGAAAGCCCAGCAGACACCTAAATCCTCTTCACAGAAAAGTAACAAGACACCTCGACATGTCTCGGCATGCTCCGCTCAAACACCAACACAAACTGATGTGTATGTTGACATACACAAACACAAAACACACAACCACACACGTGCACATGCACTTTTAACCAACAACATCAGAAATATAAAGGTCATTACAAAGTGTTTGCACAGGCATGTGTGTGTGTTAGGGGGTTGGAGGTGATTTACGCTGACCTTTGGTCAGCTAGCTAAGAGGGGTCGTCTTTGTGCTCTAGAGGCCTCTTGAGGCCTGGTGATAAATCTGAGTGTGAAAATTACAGCTTTACAATTTACCACCCCTTCAACCCCCTAATAACTAATTCTGATTTCTCCAAACCCCAGCCAAGAGTTAGCCCGCCTCTGTAACCTCCATCATCAGCTCTGCCCTCTCAGGTCCAACATCCCAAAACCCATCCATTTCTCTCAGCATGGGATTAAACAGCTAGAGGTCAACCAGTTGATGGGGTTATTTTTACCAAAAACAACATTAAAAAGTAATTAATAGTTATCTTAAAAAAAAATAAGTACTACATATCTATGATATAGGGCAGCACCGTGGCACAGTGGTTAGCATGGTTGCCTCACAGCAAGAAGGTCCTGGGTTCGAACCCTGGGGTTGTCCAACCTTGGGAGTCATCCCAAGGTGTCCTCAGTGTGGAGTCTGCATGTTCTCCCAGTGCCTGCAGGGTTTCCTCCGGGTGCTCCAGTTTCCTCCCACAGCCCAAAGACATGTAGATCACGTGAATCGGCTGTACTAAATTGTCCCTAGGTGTGCATATGTGTGTGTGTGTGTGGGGGGGGGGCTGTGGTGGACTGGTGGCCTGTCCAGGGTGTTTCCCCCACCTGCCGCCCAATGACTGCTGGAATAGGCTCCAGCATTCCTGCAACCCTGGTTGGGATAAGTGGCTTGGATAATGGATGGATGGATATTTATGATATAGCTGTGTTGCATCTGTCTTTCATCTCAACATGAACAAAGTGAAGAAGAAGAAGAAGTACTCTGTCTCTGGGGGGGAAAGAGCCGAGGGAGGAACCTTGGAAAAGACAAATGGCATGAAATGGTTCTTCAAATACCATATCTGGGACAGGATATATTTTCATTTCAGATGCTTGCTCTCTCAGTCTCAGAGGCAAAGAAGCATTAGTGAAAGCTATTAAGCTGTGTGTTGTAGTTGAGGAACAACATATCTTGTCAGCACTGCAGAGAAGCCACTGTGTGTGTGTGTGTGTGTGTGTGTGTGTGTGTGTGTGTGTGTGTGTGTGTGTGTGTCTCCGTGAAGGGCAAGGTCAAAGAGCAATAATGTTTACTCTCACAGGTGCCATAGAGTATGTTGCAGGTGACAGATTTGATAATATTTCAACGCAAAGTGCTGCAATGCACACATTAAAAAGGTCAGGGATGGGGAGAAAACATAATCACCCTGCAGGAATGGCCACTCCCTGTTTTTCCATGTCCTGTGGTGTTGCACAGCTCTCATTTGGAGCCGTTAGTGTCGGGTAGCCAGGCAGAACGTGACCGCATTGCTGTGGAATGACAAAACAAGCGCGCCTGGAAATGTCAGGTAATTTGTCATCTGCTACCTGTTGAGAGAGGAGCGTACTCAGGGGGAGAAATAGCTTCAGTCCATGGCTTTATCAGGGACACGACAACAGTATGCTAGCCCTGCCTGGGCTGATGTGGTGTGACAGCCATTCACCTTGAATGGTAGGGGTGGATGATTCACCTGATGGTTGCATAACCTCACTCAGGTGTCCTGAACGAATGCCTGAAATGGAACGAAAGTGTAAAGTGTTGAATGGAATTAAGGTTTCTCTTTGCAGGCGGTAAGAGGTTCTACAGTTTGGCCAATCAGGTCAACACTGTTTGGTTCATATCACCCAGACAAGGGACTGAAATACTGCCAAAAGAAATCCTTATTTGCATGAACGTTGTGTGTGAACTTTCTTTTAGTCTCTTTGTCTATGTTTAGCCATCCACCAGCATGGTGGTGCAGTGCTTAGCACTGTTGCCTCAAAGCAAAAGAAGGTCCTGGGTTCGAACCCCAGGGTTATCCAACCTTGTGGGTCATCCCAGGTCGTCCTCTCTGTGGAGTTTGCATGTTCTCCCCCGTGTCTGCAGTGGGTTTTCCCCGGGTACTCCGGTTTCCTTCCGCCATCAAGGAGACATGCATGTTAGGGTTAATACTCCTGTCTGTGCCCCTGACCAAGGCAATGGGAAAAGAACTGGAGTTGGTCCTCGGGCGCTGCAGCTGCCCACTGCTCCTAGCTACACAGCTGGGATGGGTTAAATGCAGAGCATAATTTCCCCATGGGGATTAATAAAGTATATCAAAATAAAAAATAAAAATTTTTAAATCACAGCCTGCGTGTCTGGTCCCAGATTGTCCAACCTTCCCTGCTTTCATTCAACTAGTCTTGCTCGTCTTTCCCTGATGAAGTACAGCCTGGCATGGCGGACCACGTTGTCAGCCGGTGGCTTTATGTCAGGGCCAAGTGTATAACGAGAGGTTAGACTGTAAACAGGGGGTCCCGTGTGGCCTCATAAAAGAACACAGACGGAGATAAATCTCCTCCAGAAATACGCTTTGGTACACGTTGGCCGCTGTGGTGTGTAAACAGTGAAATGCAATGGAGAGATGAATCAAGAGAGTGGGGCTCGTGCTCCGATGCCGCATCTCCAGTCGGGGTCTGAATGCCAGGTAAGTGTGGCGGTTTTAGTTAGTTTGATAATGAGGCAGCAGAGCCGTCGGCGCAAGCGAGTTGCAACATGATGACAATTCATCACACAAGTGGTGGGATTTGGACAGATTACAGCAGGGAGAGGGTGGGGCTTGGCACGTTTACGATTCCATCACTGTGTCCACACTGATAATATTCACCGAGCGGCCTGGAAAACAAAACACCCTCTGTGCAACGAGAGAATACGCGCTCTGATGTTCAGTACTTGCTGATATTAAAAAAGAAAAAAGATTGGTAAGATTATGAAAAACCAAAGCTTCACCGTAGGAGTCTCAACAAAGAGCTGCAGGAATCAGGGCAAACGGTTATTACCGGAAGAATGAACAAACTCCACTCTTGTGTTACCAAGAGACAGTTACATTTATCAAACTTCCTTTTGCTTGCTTAAAAGCCACAGTGAAAGCTGTATATATATAAAAAAAAGCTAAATTACTTTGCTCAGGCAGCAAATGGATGTTTTTCTGAGAGCATCAAACTAGAAAGAGGCGTATTTGGGCTCTCTTGGGGGGCGGCATGGTGACTAGCATGGTCGCCTCACAGCAAGAAGGTCCTGGGTTCGAGCCCCGGGGTTGTCCAACCTTGGCGGTCATCCTCTGTGTGGAGTTTGCATGTTCTCCCCGTGTCTGCGTGGGTTTCCTCCCACAGTCCAAAGACATGTAGGTCAGGTGAATCAGCCGTACTAAATTGTCCCTAGGTGTGAATGTTGTGTGTCGGCCCTGTGATGGCCTGACGGCCTATCCAGGGGGTCTCCCCACCTGCTGCCCAATGACTGCTGGGGATAGGCTCCAGCATCCCCGTGACCCTGAGTAAGGATAAATGGTTTGGATAATACATGGATGGATGGGCTCTCTTGACCCTTGACCTTTTCCTTTCTCTTTTTTCGAGGTACACTGTGAGGTGACTAATGGGGCCACTGACATAAACCCTGCCTTGACCTACTGAAGACCCTCGAAATAAAGGTGCTCTGAACAATTACAGAAAAAAAATCTTGCAAAAGAAGACAAGCTAGGAGAAGGCTGCTGATGAAAATACGTCAAAGAACCGAGACTTGGGTAAAAAAAAATGCACCCAACCGGTCGCTTACCAATTCCCCAAGGGTGGTACAGATCATATCTGGCTGATGCTTTACCGAACATTCAAACTGTTCAATGAATTCAATGAATCAAGGGAGAAATTCCCTTGAAAAGTCATTTTTTAACTTCACTTAAACTGTTATAAAGTAGATCTATCAGTATGGTGGTGTGAGGTAGTAAACAATTTGCTGACACATCTGAACATGGTAATGGTCTCAAGGGTCGGACTCCTTACTGCCCTTCTTACCAGCTGTAAACATTATGGGCCTCGTTCACCATTCGATCATACGTACAACTTTGTTCTTACACACCCATGGAATTTCTTAGCTCTCAAGACTGCCTGACAGGCAGGAAGTAGCAAAGCCTGATGGTTATTTGTAATTCCTTCCCTCGAACACCTATTGTCTACCTCTCGCAATGCGCAATCACCCAGGTTTGCAAAGACATCAGTGTTAGCTAATGGTGTCTAAATTCAGGGGTTACCAGTGCCCCTTTTCCGGCTCGACTCGACTCTGTGTCGTTTTCCATTACCGTAACAGCACCCCCTCAGTGTTGCTGGTCATCATAGCGACGCCAGGTTAAACTGCTGATTTTGGTATCCACTCCAGTTTTTTTTTTATGAACCTCGACAAAGGAGGTACCAGAAAAGTGATAACAGTTACCAACATGCCGGTACTTTCCAGTAATGGAAAAGCAAAAAAGGGCGAGTCGAGTTGAGTCAAGCCGGTGCCATGTAGTGGAAAAGAGGTATAAGTTCTACACTGGTCTGTGAGACAAAGTTCTGGGCTAAAAAAAATCCCATCGGTATCTAAGCACAAATTTATACCTATGAACGACTGATGAATGAGGCACTGTCTGTGCTATTCATGGATTCACCATCACAGTTTAACAGCTTGTAAATAACAACAATAAGAATGTCAAACTCTTACATGCAAAAACTGGAAGTGAACCGTGTACGTTTTGCATTTGCCTGTATTTCTTCAGCTGGTGGGATTTTATTGTAAGGTGTACAGATAATCGCTCGGAGGCATGACAACACATTATAAATACACCAGAGCAAAGACTGCGAAGTTGGAAATGGCAGACCAACCGGATCAAAAGACACGGGACTTCTGATGGATGCTTTTATCCAAAAGTGCCTGGCAGCGCAGTTTCATGTGTGCATACTTCTTGAGCCACACACAACTGCCGACCGCACACTCACAAAACACCAACTCCTAATTGAACCGCGGTCCGATAACTTGGAGGGGTCCGGCGCCTCTAAGGTGACCATCAAAGCTGTCTGATTCCCACAAAGCCCCGTCTCCTCTCCCTGGTCTTGTCTTAGCCAGTCATCTGAGCTGTCTTTGTGCCAACGCCATTATCTCTGTGCCACAGCTCTCTCTCCCGTGGACTCTCGTGGGCAGTTCGCTCGACGACGCGACGCTAGATTTCGCCATGAATTATACAGGGCTCACTGAATATCAAGGCCCTGGATGTGAGGAGAGATCGTATCTGAGGCTCTCTGAGGGCTTCAGGTGAGTCAGTGTGTGAGACTCGTCCCAAGGCTGATCCTGATATACAGTGAATATAATCCTTGCTGGCTGGTCTGGACTGCGTGTACCAACACACTGGGGTTTTAAAGGTCATATTTCTTGGGATGAACACCTATGTTTATGTATTAATGACAAGCAACCTCCCAAAATAAAAAAATTGCAATGAAATTTAAGTAAAATGTACCAGACATGAAACGCTACTTATTCTCCCATACAAATAAGGCACATTGGCACTGGATAAGTAGTGGCGGTAACAAGAGAAGACATGATACATGTAAACATATGGTGAGCCACAGATTTCTTTCCCTTTATTCTCTCTGCAGGTAAACACTGCAAGTCAAATGGCCTCTGGCACTGTTCAAAATGAATTAGTGTACGAGCCCTTCGTGCCGTGAATCTCTGACATTCTCTCAAAGGTCTGCAGCATGGTGGAGACCATCTGAAAGTCATCTCGTATTTATAAGACAATTTAAGGCGTGCATACACTGACCAAAGAAATCTCCTCCATTGCTTCTGAACACCTCTGTTGACTAAATGAAGATGGTATAATCAGGGGGGAAAAAGTCATATCCCTGCACACCTTTGAAAACAGACCCAATTTGAATCGATATCTGATTCCATCATGCGCAGGGCAACAGGGGAGCGACTGTGTCCAGTCAGGCAGAAATTAAACATTATCACAGACTAAGGCAGCATGAAATGATAATGTTGTCTGCTTGCATGCAGGCGGAGATGCTGAAATAAAGAAAAACAGATTGACCTTTGCTTCTGGGGAATGCGATACAAACAACCCAAAGACAATGAAAATAGGGCCTCTCCTTCCATGCTAACAGCATCCAATAGACAACCTCTTAGAAACAACTCATCTGTGAGATAACCTTTCTCATTACAGCAAAAGACATCTGTGACTGGTAGCAGTGGGAGTTATGCTAATAAATTCCAGTAGATTTCATGTGGTAAATTAGCAATGAGTTAGTTTTTTGGGCGGCACGGTAGCCCAGTGGTTAGCGCTGTCGCCTCACAGCAAGAAGGTCCTGGGTTCAAACCCCGGGGTTGTCCAACCTTGGGGGTTATCCCAGGTCGTCCTCTGTGTGGAGTTTGCGTGTTCTCCTCGTGTCTGTGGTGGGTTTTCTCCCGGGTGCTCTGGTTTCCCCCACCATCAAAAGAAACATGCATGTTAGGGTTTATACTCCTGTCTGTGCCCCTGACCAAGGCAATGGAAGAAGAACTGGAGTTGGTCCCCGGGCGCAGCATGAAGGAGGCAGCCTACTGCTCCTAGCTGAACAGATCACAGCTAGAATGGGTTGACTTGCAGTAACTGAATTTCCCCAAGGGGATTAATAAAGGAAACTTGATCTAGAGGAGGCTTTGTGGGGCAGATTTCTTTGTTTGGGAGTTTGCCGTTTTTGTGGTGCCACAGTGAATTGATTGCAATGAACGTGGGAGGTTATGAGGGCAGACCCTCCGAACAGATGTTGCGATACTGCCACGCACAGTGTACTGGCGCAAGGGACGGGAGTGCCACTAGAGAACATTGTCCTTGCATTGCGGAGGTCCCCTGAGCTTCTTGGGAGCTGACTGGCCAGATGTATGCCTGCCCGGTTGCCTGAGTTTTGCCCCTGATGTCCCACTGCAAGCAGCATCCATCACGATGACTCAAAAATAACACGTCAAGAGACACAAGAGCTTCCAGGCTTGTAAACCTCTGTTTATGGTTCACTGAGCTTTGCTAGGGCATTTACATCTTCATTTAAACCCACAGAGCCAGACATAACACCGAGAGGGTTGAGACATAGGCCCAATAATGGCCGGCACGGGGCTAGCATACCTGCATGACAATTGTTGCCTCTCCTTGAGATGTTGCAAAATGGCATTTGCACAATGACATTTGTTCAGGGGATGGAAAGAAAAAAAAAGAAAAATTGCTATTGCATGGGCAAAAAACAAGAAATAATGATACACACACATTTCAGGGCAACAGTGGCTCGGAGGTAGAGTGGCTCGTCTAATAACTGGAGAGTTGCTGGCTAGATCCTTGGCTCCTCCTTGCAAAAAACGCCAAGGTATCCTCTAGCAAGACACCTAACCCTTAACTGCTCTCGATGTGTTGGTTGTTACTGTGCACAGTTGACACCGCCATCGGTGTGGGTGAGAGGCATTAACTGACTGTAAAGTGCTTTGAGTGGCTGTTGCAGCTAGAAAAGCACTATATAAAATGCAGTCCATTTAAACACACAAAAAAAGTGGTTTTAGGTTTGCCTTCCTTAAACCACCCCCCCCTTCTCCCGAGTTGTATCTGGCCAATTACACCACTCTTCCGAGCCGTCCCAGTTGCTGCTCCACTCCCTCTGCCGATCCGGAGAGGGCTGCAGACTACCACATGCCTCCTCCGATACATGTGGCGTCACCGGCTACTTCTTTTCACCTGACAGTGAGGAGTTTCACCAGGGTGACGTAGCACGTGGGAGGATCACGCTATTTCCCCCCAGTTCCCCCTCCCCCCCTGAACAGGCACCCCGACCGACCAGAGGAGGTGCTAGTGCAGAGACCAGGACACATACCCACATCCGGCTTCCCACCCGCAGACACGGCCAATTGTGTCTGTAGGGATGCCCGACCAAGCCGGAGGTAACATGGGGATTTGAACCGGAGATCCTCATGTTGGTGGGCAGTGGAATAGACCGCTACGCCACCCGAACACCCTTCGTTAATCTGTTTAATTATATTTTCTCAGTTTAGGCTGGAAAAGAGTACGCAATGGAGTTTTGATGTTGGTTGACAGTGTCTGTTGCTGTAACAGGGCTCAGGAGGCTTTAGTTGTGCAGTCGGGAGAAATATATCACGACCACATTGGTCTACTCTCTCTTCCACATGCCACACACTTGCCTATGTAGCATGACTGCTCTGTCTCCATTAACATTTAAAAACCCACAGGTACTGAAGTCCAAGATTAACCGAGTCAGAGGAAAACAGCAACCCCAGGCACTGATGCACTCACAGCACATTTACGGGCGGACGATATGATTGTTTCATTGCGTGAACTTTGCAGTGAAATTTTGCTAATTTAGGAAGTCTAAGGCTATCAAAGGCACCATATGACAGACAGCCACAGGGGCAATTTTACCTGCTGGGACAGCTAGATTACCATACAATCTCTAGATTTTCTTCAAATTCCTCTATTTTTCATTCTCTTTTATAACCTTCACGCTTTCAAAAAAAGGTATGTAAATATGTAGGCCTATGTATGTATGCATGTATCTCTCGCTGTCACTATCAATTAATCTTGCTTTTTGCAGATATATGATGTGCTGTAAGATACACTATATGTACATTTCTTTCCCTGCGATACACCCTGCATAACCCACAGTCCTCTGCTGTTGGCTGCAGTACTGTACATAACGCTTCATTTGTGCCAGGCCATTCTGGCACTTACTGCGAGAATCCCACTCCACTTGTTTGTCCTTCCCTCCAAAACACTTACAGGTAGAACAAGCAAGATCTTCCTAAAAATCAATGTAGACTCATATTAATATAATCCTGCTCAACCATCACTTATGTCCCACTAAACGGTTGTGGCAGTGTCTGTACCTGCAGATCCTGTCCTCTGCCTGTATTTTCTTATTTTGCTGTGTATGGAATGTTTCTGGGCGTTAACTTTTGGGCTGCAGGACTCTATAAAAACGTAGCAACCAGGTGCCTGATCGAGATCCTAAGCACGCATCCAAGAGGAAGCTACAAGAATGGCGGACACAGCACCGAAAAGACGCAAATACAGCGAGGTGAAAACGCCAAGCAGACAAAGCTCGTTCCAAAACGAGAGTGAATCCTGGGTTGGCTTTCACCTGCTGGCGAGCACTGAAGGAGAGGATGGGGATGAAGAGCGACGCGGAGTTGGCCTGTACACTGGGATGTGTTCTGGTAACTGCAGTCAGGGGGCGTGTCCTTCTGGTGACGTTGCGCCGGGAAGGAGGGGCCAACTTTGAATGTTGTGTTTACAAACCGCAACCAACAAATCCTACTCGTTCTACCTTTAATTAGTACAGAGCCCCTTAAGGGACCTGCATGGAAGGGGGGAAAAAAGCAGGGTTTAAAAAAAATCTGCAGGGTGAAAAACAAAAAACTGCCAGGTGAAAAAAAAAAAAACACGGTGTGAAAAAGAAAATTTGCAGAGTGGAAAAAAAAACTGCCGCAGGGAGAAAAAACTGCAATTATTATTTGCTCAAATATTTATCTACCCAGCGAGTATATGTTGTGTTTGCTGTGAACATTGTTAGCTAACTAACCCGGGGGTGGATAACCATGTGCCATGGAGAGCCATGTGTATGCTGGTTTTCATTCCAACCAGCAGGTGATTTCACTGATTAGCAACTCCTTCAACCAAAGAGGGAGAACGTATCAGTGAAATCATCTGGTGTGGAGTTGGTTTGGAATGAACACTTGCATACACATGGCTCTCCATGGCACATGGTTAGCCACCGCTGAACTAGCTATTCAGGTAATTTACAGCCAAGGGTTAGGGGTACCCCGACTCCCCCTTTCAAACCTGGAAGAGGGAATGACCATCCCTGAACTGAGGGGCGTCCTAAGAGTACATCTGTCACCATCTTACAATGCTGTGATTCCAACTATTCCCCAACCGTCTGTGAATAGTACACATGGCCATTGAAACTGTAGTTCATGATCACTGTAATCTGCATATGAAACTGATGGTTGGTTTCGGTCATTATGCCACTGTATTCTTTATAAGGGTGGGGATACCTGCAGTCAGTTGACTGAACAGGTCACTTAGATGAGTGATGAAACGTATCTGTCAATAAATGATAAAAACCCAGATGAACTGATTCAACTTTCTTTGACTTGAGAGTAATTGTGCTCTCTCTCCATCTCTCTATCTAACTAGTCTTCAGCTTAACTGTTTATGTTAGTCCAACTAAAACATGTTTAGTGGGGAAGACCCTACTAAACAATTAAAGATGGGTCACGTGATCTTGGTGTGAGCCAGTTCAATGTTAAGTAGACCAGGGGTGCCCAATTCCAGGCCTTGAGGGCCGCAGTGTCTGCAGGTATTTGTTGCAACCATGCACGACGCCACCTGATTTAACTAATTCCTTTCCCTCCTTGGCCCAAGAGGTGAGCTAATTAGTTAAATCAGGTGGTGTACTGCATGGTTGGAACAAATACCCGCAGACACTGCGGCCCTCGAGGCCTGGAGTTGGGCACCCCTGAAGTAGACTACCTCTCACACTCACTCACGTGCGTCTTCGGTTTACCTATTTAAGTTGGTCAACTTAATCTTGTTCTGGTCTTCCCCACCAAACAAGTTAATATGGACCGGGACGTACTGAGTATGGAAGCCTGTTCAATTTGAGTGATCCTCCCCACCCCCCCACCCCTCTCTCAGCCTGCCCGTTTAAGTTGGTCAACTTAATCTTGTTCCGGTCCTCCCCACTAAATAGGTCAGGATGCACTAAAAATGACCATGACATACATGGTTTGGAGGCCTGGTCAGTGTGAGCGCCATCTTCAGAATGTTCACTGTGACAGTTTTTTCCTCTCTCACCAACACCCTTTCTCCTACTCACCCAGTGCTACACTGATGAGATGCCACAGTTTTACATAACCAAAACAATGTACATGTTAAACTGAATGCATCAGCTACAGGGGCTAATTCTGTCTAGTACCATTTACACAACGCTGCTGTTGTCTGCATCAGTTTCTGACACTCTGTGTTTTGCATATGTAGCCAACAATGAGAGAAGCTTCGCTGTCCAGCCTCCACTGTCAGCTTGGCTTCATCTGTCTGGGACTAGCCCACTATACCTCTACATGCTATTTTATTTCTCAAAACTCATGTTGTAAAGATAATTGTCATATACTTAAATATTTAAGTTATTAATTGTCAAACTAACTGGCATGCTACCTGCCTTGTGATTCTTTTTTTTCTCTCCCCTTTTTCTCCCTAATTGTATCCGGTCAATTACCCCACTCTTGCGAGCCATCCCGGTCGCTGCTCCACCCCCTCTGCCATTCCGGGGAGGGCTGCAGACTACCACATGCCTCCTCCGATACATGTGGAGTCCCCAGCCGCTTCTTTTCATCTGACAGTGAGGAGTTTCACCAGGGGAACATAGGGCGTGGGAGGATCACGCTATTCCCCCCAGTCCCCCCCCCCCCGAACAAGTGCCCCGACTGACCAGAGGAGGTGCTAGTGCAGCGACCAGGACACATACCTACATCCGGCTTCCGACCCGCAGACACGGCCAATTGTGTCTGTAGGGACGCCCGACCAAGCCGGAGGTAACAGGGGGATTCGAACCGGCGACCCCCATGTTGGTAAGTAATGGAATAGACCGCCACATCACCCAGACGCTGCCTTGTGACTCTTAACCTAGCAAAATAACCTCCCCTCCTCTCTCCTTTAGTCCCGCTCTCTACCCCTCCATGTAGCTAATGATATTCCTGGCCGAAGATGTTCCAGCAGTGTGAGGTGGATGGGGCCAACGCTCACCCACCAAACAACAACAACCCCCGCCCCACCACCACCATACCCCAACATGTGGTTCTTCATGCATAAAATGTTTGATTCACTTAAATTTGCAGGTTCATGTAGTCATTTTATGCTGCAAAATAAGTAAATTTTACTGACAAATAGAGGCCATGCACTACTGTTGCCTCATGCATTTTGGGGTAGACTCCTTTCGCAGGGCCAAGCTTTGTTAAAACCGGTGAGATGGCATGTATCACGTCTGTCTGGTCCTTACATGGACACGCTCAACACCACAGCATTAAAGGGATGCACTGAAGACATCTCTTAAATGCGTGTATAAATTAACAGCTGGATACGAATCTCTGGGAAGATTCAAATGAGACAAGGCCATTGCATAATTCATAAACAACTAGGTCACATGGTATGAGGTAGGTGAAAAATGCATTCATTCTTGCAAAGCTGAAGATCTCCATTTTGAACTGGAGCAAGGAAGTCACTGGTCCTGTAGAGTTCAGGCAATGGGTACATCACATTGGGCTGACCACTGGGAACATCGGCATGGTGTGTGTGGGTTTTTTTCCCCACCCCAGATTTTTTTTACATTCCACAGATTTTTTTTACCCAACTTTTGTTCATGTTCATTTTTTTTTCTACGCAGGTCCCTTTAGGGGCTCAATAAATCAGGTGGTCTCTCGGGGAGTAACACACCTATTGATCGCTAGCGTGACGCTCATAGCGTGATCACGAAACACATCTGTGAACTAAATGATTCTCTCACGAATGTGCAGCAGCTGAAATTCAGTGTGGTCACTGTGATGGCCAACGAACAGTTGGACAGTACATCACTTGCACCGATGTACTTGTGTACAAACTGACCATTGATTCTTGGTGGGGGGGGGGGTTCCCTTGTTTACGTTCCTGACCCCTCCCCTACCTCCTAACAAGGACAAACACACACACACCAAATCTCCAAAAAGCTTATCTATACCCAAAGAGCGACAACTGGGTGCCATATTTGTCAATGATGCTACAGGGCCTGTTTTCCCTGCCTATACCTATTTCTGGGTATAATGTACTCAAGCAGCCATTTCACACGGCACTTTCTTCATTAATCTGTTAAAATATGTCCAAGAAATCAAAAAAGATTTCACCGCTAAAGTTCATGGTAAAACGTTAATGGATTTATTAGTTACACTGTATAACAGCTATAGCAGAGAATATAACATAACATCCATCCATTATCCAAGCCGCTTATCCTAATTAGGGTCGTGGGATGCTGGAGCCTATCCCAAAAGTCAATGTGCGGCAGGCGGGGAGAGACTCTGGACAGGCCGCCAGGCCATCACAGGCCCCGCCCACACACACACACACACACACACACACACACACACACACACACACACACACACACACACACCTAGGGACAATTTAGTACAGCTGATTCACCTGACCTACATGTCTTTGGACTGTGGGAGGAAACCGGAGCACCCGGAGAAAACCCACGCAGACACGGGGAGAACGTGCAAACTCCACACAGAGAATGACCCTGGATGACCCCCAAGGTTGGACTACCCTGGGCTTCGAACCCAGGATCTTCTTGCTGTGAGGTGACCGTGCTAACCACTGCGCCACCGTGCCGCCCATAACATAAATATAAAAATCTGAATACTCTTGTATATATACACAGTTCATTTATACTTCACAGCCCTAAACATAGCACAAATGTTTAGAGGTGACTGTCCTGAAAAAAATGGTATGACCTGAGGAATTTTGGAGATATAAAACTACATCTTAAACTAGAGGTGTGCACTCAGCAGGATGCAGATCTCCACCAGGTGTACCATCTCCCCTATCTCCAGGTAGACGCACACACGGACAGAAAAGCCAGTGTTTTTCCTTCCATTATAACACTTTTGCGCGGCACACAAGTGAATTGTATGGGAAATATTTATAAAAAAAAGTTTTTAATATGCAGCACTCAAGCTAAAAAAAGCTCCCTAATAAAAACATTTTGCCTGTCAGTCTGTGGATGTGCAGCCTCCTTGGCAGACCCTCGCACGAAATCGACCAACTCTAACATGAAATCACAGATCAGCCTATTAAAATTTCAAAGCCCTTATAGTGGGGCAGCTTAGCTCCAATATTCACAAGGATTGTGCATTTTGTGATAAAAGCACCCAACTTGGTACATATATAGCTTAATATATTTAGAAGAAATTTGGATATGGAGCCACTGAAAATTAACCCCGTAGTGACCATGGCAGGCATGGACGTTATTAGATCGCTTTTAGTGGGGCTGTGGCCTCCCTAAATTTCATATCAGCCATTATGACAAGACAGAGGAGAATGTTATCTTTCCAGAGATACCAATATTATGATTCTAGTCCAAATAGAACCAGAGATATGCCATTTTACATATCGGATGTCACCAACGCATGTTGAAAAAACTAAGTTCCCAGTCTCTTTTGGGACATTATTCACATTTCAAAACATTATTCCCCCGATAAATGTTACCGACGTTTCATGGTCTCACTGGGTGTGACACGGTATCCAGTTTTGCTCTCCTGATGCTGTCCTCTGCACCAGGTGACATACCAGAAGAGGTCATGAGGAGCATAGAAAGATTTGTTATACTCCTGTATGACAGGACAAGCAAGTGCATGGACATCAATAAAAAGGCAGCCCTGGAGCAACATGGGAAGAGGGCAGTCTATCAGGTAGGATATGTGTGGGGCGAGATGCTGTTACCTGCACCACAGTTGCCTTCACCAGACAACTGGGGCTGGACCAGGAACCAGGAAGGAATGTTGGAGCCATATTGGACAGAACTACCCGAGGCCTCCCACACCTGCCATGAACTGGTATCATGCAGGTGCAAGATCGGCTGTGTGAAGCACTGCAAGTGCAAAAAAGCAGCGCTTGAATGCACTGCCCTGTGTGCCTGTGAGGGGGAGTGTTAACACAGTTCACTTTTCAAGTGAGATTGAGACGTTTGAGATCGAGAGCCAGTTGATAAGCAGTTACTTTTGTAAATAAAAAAAAACAAACACTGTTGAAGTACTGAATTGTGTATCGTTTCCTGCAATGACTGGTTTTAAACCTTGACCAACAGAAGAGGAGTGTTTAGGTATAGATGTCTATACATAGTGTATAGATGAATAATGTCTCAAAATTGATTGGGAACTTAGTTTTTTCAACATGCATTGGTGACATCCGATATGTAAAATGGCATATCTCTGGTTCTGTTTAGACTAGAACAATACTATTGGTATCTCTGGAAAGGTAACATTCTCCTCTGTCTTGTCATAATGGCTGATATGAAATTTAGGGAGGCCACAGCCCCGCTAAAAGCGATCTAATAACGTCCATGCCTGCCATGGTCACTACGGGGTTAATTTTCAGTGGCTCCATATCCACATTTCTTCTAAATATATTAAGCTACATATGTACCAAGTTTGACGCTTTTATCACAAAATGCACAATTTTTATGCTAAGCTGCCCCACTATTATTAAAAGAATTCAAATGTGTTTAACCATCACGGTTTTCATGATATAAAATGAATGAAGGTGAATGGCTGCTCTGCTGATTGACTTTCATTCATAAAACAGCGGTAAGAAAACATAGCTCCGCCATGGGAAATGTCTTATTGTAGCTACTGAGATGATTTCCAGCTGTTGCTGTGATTAATCCTACTCTTTTAAATGTACTTTTATAGTGGAGTTTTAACATGGGAGACTATGGCACTTCCATGTGGCGGCGAGGTGAACAAGGTGAATTATTTTTGGTTCATCCAGTGTTCCTCCAGTTCTCCTGTGCTGAGATCAGCAGTGAATGATTTGCTGGCTTGCCAAACATGATCGACTTCTCATTTACTTTAATCATGTTTTGGTTCTGACACCGTCACAGCCCAATCTGACTCAGCTGTAGATGTGAGATGCGCACGCATGTGCACGGTTGACTGTGGGCAGCGACAGAAAGCAGCGCTGGTCGAGCGAGCTAGAGAGTGAATGAGGAGAGGGAGCAGCAATACCGAGAACAAACGTTTGCTGACGATTTTTAATCACTGCGACCACGAGAGAGTCTTCGTCATACACTCATAACTGCACAAAAACATTTTAGGCTGATAGGTCCAGTAGTTTTCGTGAGATTAGCTGCAGACAGAAACGCACACATGCAACCAAATGCATAGGCTACCGCCTGGCAGAGATAATATGATGAGTAATGAATGGCCAAAAAAAAAAAATCTTGACTGGGGTCCAATGGGGAAATCAAAGCTAACATAAATGGTTAAACTGGGATAAATGTTATTTTCCTAACAAGTTAGTCAGGAGCTTTCTGTTCCTGGTTCCATTATTTGCTACGCTAAGCTAGTGTTATGTACTATGAGGGGCGCAAGGAAGCACAGAAACATGGTCCACAATGTCACCAGTCAGCCTACAGACACCATAATGTCGTACTTCAAATAATATTACTCCCATCCATGATACCAGTCTATTCCTATTACAAATATCTAAAAATGACTTATAGAAGGTGCCAGATCCTCTTTCAGCCTCAGCCATAAAGATAATGGTACATTCTGGCTGGGACCTCTCCCATTCACGTTGCGGGACCTCATGATTTACAAACCAAGCACTAGTAGTCTATCAAAACCCACCAGAGACAGACCCAAAATACACAGATGTAAAGCACTACATACATGAGCAGAACACAAAGCAGATCAAGCGCCGCAGCCTTCATCCCACCGGACACAAATGGCAGGCAGCAGAGTCTCTAGTGGTGTCTTAATGTGCTGGCTGGGGATCATGTCAAGGTCAGAACGCAAACGAAGCCTCTGCAGGGCGTGTTGTGGAGGAAAACCATCATGGCAAGAGGAGATAGGGGAGTTCTCTGTGACACAATATTTGAAACCCCACTCCATACAGTATTGGAAGGGGCGCTGCACTGATGCAGAGGGAGGGTCCAGCATAGTCTTGACACATTTCGCATTTTAAAGTCTCATCTCAAAAAATGAAATTATCATTCTGAGACAGTGTAATCTACAGCATGCCATGTTACATCTACACTGAAAAGTGTTGTTCAATACTTCCTCTACTGCTGCCCCTACTACTTCTTTTATGCAGATTGTTTTAAACAAAAACATCCTTTACATTCCATAGCAAAGTGAAAAAGGAAGGATTAAAAAACAAACACGTTGGCATAAGTTTTCTAAATTGCATAAACATATACATCTTTCTTTCTTTTCTTTTATTGTCCCATTAATCTTTGTGAAGTGACATTTTTATCAAGCCCTGCATCCTAATATAAGCTTTGCTTACCAAAACATAGAGAATATACAAATACAATTAGGAGCCCTCCAGAACTTATTTCACCGATTATGCATGGATCCACTCTTTTATTACCATTTCACTGAACCATCCAAAAAACAACAACAAGGATACAGACAGGCATGACTTTAGCAATGGTGCTAATGGCTTTATATGTGATCATATTTATTCCTCATTATAAATAAGTGATTTGAGATGCAAATTAACTGTGCAAGCCTACAAAGGTGTGACATGTAAGCTGTTGACTACAGTTATGTCCACAGAGAGAGAGAGAGAGAGAGAGAGAGAGAGAGAGAGAGAGAGTTGGGGAGACTGTCCAGACAGCTGCCTTGAGCCTAATAGGACACGTGTTCAAGGCTAACTCTGATAGATTGCCAATTCCATCTTTGATGTGAGTCTGCTCCCTCCAGTTCTTGGAGCTGCTGGGTTGCCAGATCATGATGCACCATGTGGAGCAAGCCCCAGTGAGATGCAAGGTTGCCAGATACAAGTCTGAAATCTCGAGGGTTACTAAAGCCCACAGACACGAGTCTAAAATCTCAAAGGTTAGTAAGCTGCCAACCCCGTCTCAAATCTGAAGGGCTACCAGCGTGCCAACGGGTTGCTTAAAGACCCCATTTATACCTGATATTAAAAGTTGATCTGTATCCGGCAATATGAAAGACCGTCTTCATTAACATGTTCATAAAGCATTCGTAAAGCATTATTCTTACAAAGAAATAGGCCCTTCTACACATACTGCAAGACGGTTGCTATGCAACGTACTAGCTTATTTCATTTATCTTTTTTATCACAAATTGATTTCATCAACAACTTTGACACCACGGAGGTCGAAGTTGACATTAAATGTTTCCATTTTGTAGCAGTTTGTTACCTACACGGAGTGATACTGAATTGTGTAAAGGAATTAGACGTCATAGCCGTCTAGCTATGCTGGACGTCACAGCTATCCATTTTACAATATCCAGATAACGTATCCCGATACAGATCGCATTTTAAGACCAGGTGTAAATGGGGTGAAACATGAAGCATTATTCTGATGCCAGATATGCACCACGGGCACTGTCGGGTCGGCAGATTTGTGTCACAAGGTGGATTGCAAGTTGTGAAATGTACCGCACATTGTGTGCTCCATGTTGTGCCAGCTGCAAAAAAAAAAGATTTTTTTTTATATTTTATATATCTATATATAATATAAAATTTATATATGTATGTATGTATATATATATATATATATATATATAACTTTGTTAAAAGAGACACTCAACAGTAGGGGAAGTGCTCAACAAATAAGGAGCAAAATAATCCAGTGATTCAAGTAAATTCTTTATGAGACAGTACAAGCCTGTTTAATGCCATAAGCAATCATCAGCTGTCAATGTTTCTTTTAACGAAGTTATATATATATATATGTTTTTTAAATTTATATAGCACTTTTCTAAAACAATGTTACAAATATATTACTGAAGTATTTATTTAATAAATTAAATCAGATTAAAAGATTCAAACTATATCTTACAAATCATTATCACTTTCACTATTCTTAAAGCGGCATCAGATTTTGGATTTCAGCAACGTCGTTTAGTCAACTGTCAGAAAGACAACCATGGGGCTTTGGGTGTTTTTTCTTCATAGCACAGCTAATTTTTTACATACTGCAGCTCAAAAGATTATCGTGGAAGGCAAGGAGCTATGTTCAGTCACACAAAGTCATTAAAATGGCTATACTTATATGTGTGCTGTAAAGCAATCACTGCATTTCCTGATGGGTTTCATTCCCGGCGTGGAATCACCCCTGGTACACTGTGAGGGATTCGTAAAAGACCATTTTCAATGAAAATAAACTATACAAGATAATATAAAATGATGTAAAATATAATAACATAAGGTTTTGGATGGGCAGATGTAATATTTGTGTGATTTAGACAAAAAAAAAACAATGTTGAAGGGCGATTGTGTCATTTTCCTTAGCCATCAAACTATGGGACCAAAAATGAATTAAATATGTCATATGTTAATGCAAAAAAAAGTTACCTGGTGTGGCTGTAATTCTGAAAAACTAAATCATACGTATGAAATGATTTATCCAATGACATTCATATAATTTATCCAATGACATTCTGATATTTTGTCAGGCAAATCATTAGGCGCTCTGTGCATCCTATTCAAAAGCTCATTCAAGCCAACAGCTGATTCACAGCCTTTCACAACCACCCCGACTATAGTCCAGCATTATTGCACAGAGGAGGATATTGTGTTGCTTTCTGTGGGGTGGTTGGATTTGAGTTGTGTTTAGTCAGAGATTTTTGTTTGGTTTGGGTACAAACTTGTGAAAGTTATTTCGTTTACATGTGGTTGAATTGTGGCATTGTTTGAATTGTTAGTTACATAGGTGAATCTGAGTATTGATAATAATAATGAGATTTACTCCAGTTCCGATTGTATGTGATTTCTGTGTGCTTGATGAGGACTTTTATTGCGAGGTTCTATTGGCGAGAGATGCGTGCATCCGGGGTCTCAGTCGGGGAGCTGCTGTGATTGGCTGGTTTGCGTTCTGGGGGTGACGTCGGGAAGGTTGGTGCAGCTTCGGAGTGGGGACTCTTTAGTATGACGGGACGAGGACGGACTGGTGAGTGATTGCGGGAGTGAGTGAGTTGTATTGTGTGTTAGCTTTGAGTTGAGGGTACTTGAATGATGTATGTTTGTATTTTGTGTGTTTTCTTTTTCAAGGTTCGTAACCTGTTGGTTAAAAATAAAGAAATTTTCGACCATTGAGTGACGTCCTGTTCATCCTCGCCTCAGCTGCGGGGCTTGTTTGAGAGTTAGCAGCACAGATATATGCATTATTTGATTACGTCCCTAATGATCACAGAGAGGAGTCCAGGTTATACCATCAAAGCTTTACAAAGAGCCAAAACCAAAGCCTTTATTCAACAAACACCTCTGAGAAAATATTTGCTTTGGATTCTCATGTGTAATTACGGTAATAAAACCTGCTTGCGGCACGCTGACTTCAGAAATGACTTGAGCGTGAGCCTTAAGACCTCATTCAACACCAAAGAGGGATACTTTCTACCGAAACAAATGCCATGTGGTAAGCTCCAAGTCACACTCACTGCATATTACGTACTTTGGAAATAGCATTTTCAGTCTTCTTTTGGTAGGACACAGATTGACACATCAGTTGTTATCACTTTTGGATACAACTTGTGTTTTACAGGGGAGGCCATCAATAGTGTAAAGGGACATTTTCAAATGCTAATGTAAATGTCAGAAAAGGCTGTATGTATTTACAAAATGCCTCTGGGGGTTTACCTGAAGTGCACCTCTCATATGTTTTGCACATAAACTCTCTTATTCTCTTTTGATACATCTCTCGGTATATCATGAGGACGCACAAAGACAAATATGCACGCAAACGGTATGCACACCCATAAACCTACATCCCGACTTTACAAACACAGTAAAAATGGAAACCAAGCTGATCACGTACACAATACTCGGAGACCCAGTTACAAGACACACAAACAACTCAAGAAAAGAAAAAAAAAAGACAAAAGAAAAGCTGTTGACATTGTTGATGAGCCAAGGAGAAAATCCATCATTGCGAGGATTGACTTTGCAGTACAATGGCTTGACCTTGAGCAAACATATTTGAAACTCAAATGCTAACATCTTCAGCACTGTGAAGAGGTGTGTGCTGACTGACTCAAAGCAAATCCACATGTCAACCTAGAAATCCTGATTCTCGTCAGTCTGTGCAACTTCTTCAACTGTCAGTCAGTCAGTCAGTAGCAGTTGGGGGAGCTTATAGTATGTAACCACCATCAAAATGCAAAAGTAGGGGGCGTCCGGGTAGCATAGTGGTCTATTCCATGGCTTACCAACATGGGGATCACCGGTTCGAATCCCTGTATTACCTCCGGCTTGGTTGAGCGTCCCTACAGTCACAATTAATTGGCCGTGTCTGCGGGTGGGAAGCTGGATGTGGATATGTGTCCTGGTTGCTGCACTAGCGCCTCCTCTGGTCGGCCGGGGCGCCTGTTCAGGGGGGGGGGACTGGGGGGGAATAGCGTGATCCCATACGCTACATCCCCCTGGCGAAACTCCCCACTGTCAGGTGAAAGGAAGCGGCTGGCGACTCTACATATATCAGAGGAGGCATGTGGTAGTCTGCAGCCCTCCCCGGATCGGCAGAGGGGGTGGAGCAGCGACCGGGACAGCTCGGAGGAGTGGGGTAAAATACAATTGGGGAGAAAAGAGGGGACAAATCCAAAAAGAAAAAAAGGTAGTTCTTCATTCCGAGGAATGCACAGCAGATGCCACATGTCGTCACTCCTTCTCTAATTGCGAGGATAAATTATGCCGGAAAGCCTAAACGTGACTGTGCTCTATTTTTAAGCATCTCTGCTCTTCCTACTTTGGCTCTTCCTACCAGGCCTCTGTGTGTGTGTGTGTGTGTGTGTGTGTGTGTGTGTGTGTGTGTGTGTGTGTGTGTGTGTGTATTCATAGTGTGTGTGTGATGCACAGGGCGTGTGTGATGCGTCAGTGCAGTAATACTGGGGTAGTAGTGCTTGTAGTTAGTGCATGCTGCATGCTGCTTCTGCTTGCTACTCTCTGCTCTCAGCTACTGCCGCCGGCTAGCCCTCTTTGTGGGGGTGAAAAGAGGAGCCGAGTGCGTAAGTCTCCCCTGCCGGTACATAGCCTCTCTACCGCCAAGACTCCTGCAGTGCCTCCTCGTGGCCACACACGGTAACTGGGTACCTTGCGGTCCCTGACTAAACTGTAGGGGATCTCGGAGCTACAGTGGTCCCCAGAGGTCTAATGCGCAGGCCCATGTGAAGTGGATACGCCCTGGCATTGACCAACCACTGTCCCACTGCCTTGTGGGTAAGTGTAGGACGACAAAGGCTAGGGGAGCACACCCTGAGAGAAAAGCAATGTGCATGGCGGCGCACGATAGGCGGTCCTCTGACAGACTGGAGCTCCGGCAGCCTCCTGCAGCTGTGGAAGAGTGCTGGTCGTCTTGGGCCCCCCTTGCCACCAGATCCCACCCTCTCACAGTGAAGAAGTGCTGCTGGGACATGCGCACCCCCAGCGGCACTGTAAATAATCTCTTTGCGCAGGTATCCACCTCTGCCTCGGTGAGACCAGCAACCGGAATATGGATCAAAGTCTGGCGGCGATGGGGTGTCTGGTGACGGGAGCAGGTATGAATGCACTGGAAGCTCCTAATCAGACCCCTGCACGCCAGCGGCACAGGGCTATTCATGGTCGCCAGCAGCTGGGCTTGAGTGGCAGCTGCTCTCGGCAGACCCCTGTGTGTCTGAGCAGCCCTATTTAGGAGCCACACTGCTCACCCCAACTGGGGAGGGGCCTAGAAAAGGTGGCCTAAACATTGCCCACTCAAAACATCCTGGATAGGCTACCGCACCTATCGGGACATTCCACTCTGCGGTCGAAATAAAAAAAAGAAAATAATTCCCTTTAAACTGGCAACATGGAACATAAGAACTCTGCTGGACGTTAATGCCGAAAGACCTCAGCGAAGGACTGCACTAATTGCAGCGGAACTCAATCGCTACAATATTGACATTGCTGCACTCAGTGAAACCAGGTTCCTGGATGAAGGCTCCCTGAAGGAGGACACCTACACCTTCTTCTGGAAGGGATACCCTGCAGGAGGACAACATCAGCATGGTGTGGGATTTGCAATAAAAAACAGCCTCCTACCAAGACTCACTGAAACACCGATTGGCATAAGTGAAAGGCTCATGTCGCTCAGGATCCCTCTGGCCAAGAAACGTTATGCCACCCTCCTAGGTGCCTATGCACCAACACTGCCATCAGAGGATGACGTAAAGGACCGCTTCTATCAGTCACTAGATGAGGCTCTCCGTCATATACCCAAGGAGGACAAGATCTTTTTGCTGGGCGATTTCAATGCCAGAGTGGGGAAAGACAACAAGGTGTGGAGTGGTGTCATTGGTGAGCATGGCATTGGGAAAGTCAATGCAAATGGACTGCGCCTCCTAAGCCTCTGTGCTGAGCATGGCTTGACCATCACAAACACCCTCTTCCAATTAAAAAACAAGCACAAAACATCCTGGATGCACCCACACTCCAAACATTGGCACCTATTGGACTACATCATTGTGAGACGTGCTGATACAAAAGACGTCTTACTCACTCGTGCAATGAGAGGTGCTGAGTGCTGGACAGATCACCGGCTCATCATGACCAGGCTCCAGGTGGAGGTACGCCCTGCTGTTCGTCTCCAAAGGTCAGGAAAGAAGAGGCTTGACTGTACCCGGCTAGAAAAGGCTGAGGTCCAGAACAATCTCCGCCTCTCTCTGGCTGAAAACCTGGAAGACATTGAGCTTCTCTTGAGCACGGATGATTCCATTGACAGGAAATGGTCTTCCGTGAGCTCCAGACTCTACAAGGCAGCATCCCAATCCATCGGTTACAAGAGCAGAAAACACCAGGACTGGTTCAATGAGAACACAGGCACAATAACTTCCATACTCAAAGGCATGCATAAAGCACACAGTGCTGTCCTCAACAATCCCACATCAGCTACACTCCGGCAACAATGGCAAGCATCCAGGAGAGAGGTGCAGTCAAAATTGCGTGCCCTGCAGAATGAGTGGTGGATATCGAAGGCAAATGAAATACAATCCCATGCCGATAGAAATGATATGCACAACTTTTATGATGCAGTGAAAACCATCTACGGCCCAAGAAACTGCTCTGTCTCCCCCCTGAAGTCTGATGATGGTACCACCCTCATAAAGGACCAGAAATTCATCACAAAAAGATGGGCAGAACATTTTGAGACTCTTTTGAACCAGCCCTCCCCAACAGATCCCTCGATCTTGGATGAACTACCTGTCCGCCCCACCATCCAAGACCTTGACCTTCCACCAACCTTTGAAGAGGTTCATTGTGCAGTTAGGTCGCTGAAAAATAACAAGACCCCTGGCCCTGACAGTATCCCTGCAGAGATTTTTAAACAGGGAGGCTACCTCTGCACCCGTGCGCTTTTCCTGTTCATCTCACACGTATGGAAGAACGAAACTGTCCCTCAGCAGTGGAGGGATGCTAACATCATCTCCATATATAAAGGCAAAGGAGACAAGTCCCTCTGTGGCAACAGCCGTGGCATTTCACTACTGGCTGTTGCTGGAAAAGTCCTGGCCAAACTCATGTTACACAGGCTGGTAAAACACATCTCAGAGGAGCTGTTGCCTGAGTCACAGTGTGGGTTTAGGAGGAATAGGAGTACTGTGGACATGGTGTTCACAGCACGGCAACTCCAAGAGAAGTGCAGGGAGCAACATCAGAACCTCTTCATAGCCTTCATCGACCTGTCAAAGGCTTTCGACACAGTCAACAGGGACATCCTATGGAACATCCTCCTGAAGTTTGGCTGTCCACGAAAGTTTGTCAACATCCTTCAAAGATTTCACGTGGGGATGATGGCACGTGTGACCATTGGAGGCCAGGAATCTGAGCCCTTCAGGGTGTGCACCGGGGTACGTCAGGGGTGCATCCTTGCTCCAGTTCTTTTTAACATCTTCCTCCTGTGTGTGACATTGCTGCTCCACAAGGAAATCAGGATGGACAGTGGGGTTACTGTGGATTTCAGACTAGATGGAAACCTATTTAACATCCGTAGGCTCCAAGCGGTCACAAAAATGACATCGGAGCACATCATTGAGTTACAGTACGCAGATGACTGTGCAGTTGTGGCCCACACACCCGAGGCACTACAAGCTACCCTTGCTGCTGCTGCAAGGGCGTATGGTAGGCTGGGGCTCTCTATAAATGTGACAAAGACTGAAGTAGTATGCCAGTGGGCATCTACTCCTCCATCTCATTCACCAACCTTCAACATCTCCGACAAACCACTTACAACAGTGGAATCCTTCAAATACCTAGGCAGCTTTCTCTCTGACGACTGCAGCATCGACAGGGAGATGCAAAACCGGATTAAACAAGCGTCATCCTCTTTTGGCAGACTTAGGAGAAGGGTCTTTCAAAACAAAGACCTCAACCTCCACACCAAAATATCTGTCTACTTGGCAGTTGTCATCACGACTCTCCTCTACAGCTGTGAGGCGTGGACCCTGTACAGCCACCACCTCAGGATGCTTGAGGCCTTCCACATCAGATGCCTACAATGCATCCTGAGGATAACCTGGCGTGACCGAGTGCCCCATACTGAAATACTCCGCAAGACCAACTGCATCAGCATGGAGGCTACCGTCACCCAGCACCAACTTCGATGGCTCGGTCACGTCATCAGGATGCCAAAGGAGCGCTTACCGCGTAAAGTGCTGTATGGCCAGTTACATCTTGGCCGCCGCTTGGCAGGGGGCCAGAAAAAACGGTACAAAGACCAGCTGAAGACCATCATAAAGAAGTGCGGCCTGAACCCGAGCCAGCTGGAAGACACTGCCGCCCAACGCTCCATCTGGCGGCAGCTCTGTCAACAAGGGGTGCAAAACCTTGAGAAGGACCGCGGTGATCGACGGACCAGAAGACGCCTGAAGAGACATGAAGCCAGTACCACACCTACACCCCCAGTCAGTGATTTCACCTGTTCTGTCTGTGGCAGACATTGTGGATCGCGGATTGGGCTTTACAGCCATAAGAAGACTCACAAGTGACAGAGGCAGGATTGTCATCATCGGACACGACGGACAACCTAAAGCAAAGCAAAGTGTATTCATAAGCTAATATGAATTTTTTTGCAGGCCCTGTATCAGTGCACCATATTTAACCACATCTCATCATCTGAGCAGCGATAGTCCTGGGAGTATCTCTGATAATTAGCCAGCGTGATTTTCTATGTGCTCGGCTCGATCCCGACAGGGAATCCTAGCCTACAAAAGCTGCTATGTATAGCTCCCGCAAGTTCCCCTCTGCTGCTACCTTTCATTAACATCGGTGCTGGCTTCCCCAGACAAAACTCCTTAATTAAAAGTAGGGCTCTCTATAGCAAAGCATCCTGGACGTATTATGAGCTCTTGGATCGTGTTACCTGAGAGAATTCGGGTCCTCGGCCGGGAAAGAAGGAAACAATGAGCTAACTTGACTAGCCCCTATAGCTTTTACCACTGTAGGTGGCACCACAATCAATGATTCATCAGAGAACACCTTCAATATACTTACATACATACATTGACCATGATTAAAATCAATTTCCAATTTATGGCTGGGTGGTCTGGTGACCAAGTGTCACCAATTCTGATTAAACCCGGGAAGGGATTGCTGTGAAAAAAAAATCTGCATGAAAGATCCATGTGCTCCAGGGATCACCTCTTTATACTTTGCTCGATGAAGCTATACTGAGATGCAGAACAGAATGTAGTGCAAGCTAGAGTCTTCCTGAGAGAACCACAATCGTATGATAATCGAGGTGCGGATTAAAGATGCATGCATCAATTTCAAACATTTGAATAATAGATAATTGCAGGGAGATTGTATAGGGGTGGTTTGCTGGTAATGGGTAAAATAAAATATGCGAGCGTGCTTTTAAGGAGTTAGCGGCGTTTAATCATGAAAAATCGACGACATCTCAAGGTTGTGTCTCTCCATACCACCTCAACCCACATTTGCACCGTGGCAACACACGGGATCACCTTGGAAACAGGCTTTCTTCCTGACTGTGCAATGTTACCATAGTTGAGCACAAGACCTCATCCCTCCTTTTGTGTACCGCCACAGTTTGTCCTCTGGTGAAGACAAAATTAATATGACCTTAATTACAAGTCAGTTGTCCTTTGACACTCTTTTTCCAGGTTTGTGGAGAATGATAACCTGGGGATCAATGCTTGCCAATTTAACACTTAGTCTGGCGTAAAGTCTCTGCATGTGCATGACCTGACAGAGCGACGGTGATGGTGACAGTGTTAATGTTTCAAAAAGCCGCATCTTTGCCCGCATTACCGCCGGCTTGGTCGGGCGTCCCTACCGACACAGTTGGCTGTGTTTGTGGGTGGGAAGCCAGATGCGGGTATGTGTCCTGGTCGCTGCACCAGTGCCTCCTCTGGTCGGTCAGGGTGCCTGTTCTGGAGGGGGGGGGGGGGGGGGAATAGCGTGATCCTCCCACACGCTACATCCCCCTGGTGAAACTCCTCACTGTCACGTGAAAAGAAGCATCTGGCAACTCCACATGTATTGGAGGAAGCATGTGGTAGTCTGCGGCCCTCCCCGGATCAGCAGAGGGAGTGGAGCAGCGACCGGGACGGCTCGGAAGAGTGGGGTAATTGGCCAAGTATTTACAACTGGGGAGAAAAAGAGGGGAGAAAAAAAAAAGATTCATCTTTGCAGAAATACTGCCTTATTTGGTTGTGTCAGTTTGATAAATGAAGGGCTGGCAGTCTCTGAAGCTTAGAAGGGAAAATGATGTAGTCAGAAGTCACATTCATTCTTTATCCTCCAAAATTACATCATTTTTTTCAGATGTTTTGTGCAGAACAAGTTGTTGCTCCTGGCAGAACGATAGGATGAGAAGAACAGGGGTGAAGGTGGCCTTCAACGATGACCTGCAGAGACAAGCAAAACCTTGCCTCTGATTATAATACATAAAACCCAAAAGAATTCTTACACTTTCTGCCCTACGGATATGAAGTCAGTAAGCACAGCTAAATTAAATTTTTTCACTCGAAGAATCAAATTTATTTGTTTCCAAGGAAACAAATAATGGTATTTTTCTTAAGACATCTGCATGTTAAGTCAAATGTTGAACGTCTGGAGAACAGGGGTTTCAGTCCTTGTACACAAGAAAAATGTACTGGATGTGTGATTTAAGCAAATATCATCCTCAACAATAGAGAAGCTGTTGTAGGTTAGGCTACATAACAGGTACAATCTCAAGAAACAGAGACGATCTCTCCAAGTTGATGAGGTAGGAAAGAAGGGCGGTGTAGATTCTCAACCACATGAATATTTCATGCCAGTAATATGTCTGAATAACCTTCTAAAAATTGACTGGCTACACCGCTGAACCCGTCTTCCTCCATATCCCTGCAGATGAAGGCTGCTGCCTTCGACCAATGAATGCAGAGATGTACAGTATTCAGAAACACCATGTTGCATCTGAACACCACCACATCCCGCAGGCCTCCCCAATGATACAGTAAACCTGAAGTATTTTCAGATGAAATTGGGTTTTATATATATATATATATATATATACATACAGTGCATCCGGAAAGTATTCACACCCCTTCACTTTCCCCACATTTTGTTATGTTACAGCCTTATTCCAAAATGGATTAAATTCCTTTTTTTTCTCATCAATCTACACACAATACCCCATAAGGACAAAGTGAAAAAGGTTTTGTAGAAATTTTAGCAAATTTATTAAAAATAAAAAACTGAAATATTGCATGTACATAAGTATTCACACCCTTTGCTATGACACTCAAAATTGAGCTCAGGTTCATCCCGTTTCCGCTGACCATCCTTGAGATGTTTCTACATCTTGATTGGAGTCCACCTGTAGTAAATGCAATTGATCGGACATGATTTGGAAAAATACACACCTGTCTATATAAGGTCCCACTGTTGACAGTGCATGTCAGAGCAGAAACCAAGCCATGAAGTCAAAGGAATTGTCTGTGGACCTCCGAGACAGGATTGTATCAAGGCACAGATCTGGGAAAGTGTACAAAAATTTTTCTACAGCGTTGAAGGTCCCAAAGAGCGCAGTGGTCTTCATCATTCGTAAATGGAAGAAGTTTGGATCCACCAGGACTCGTACTAGAGCTGGCCGCCCAGCCAAACTGAGCAATCGGGGGAGAACGGCCTTGGTCAGGGAGGTGACCAAGAACCCAATGGTCACTCTGACAGATCTCCAGCGTTCCTCTGTGGAGATGGGAGAACCTTCCAGAAGGACAACCATCTCTGCAGCACTCCACCAATCAGTCCTTTATGGTAGAGTGGCCAGACGGAAGCCTCTGCTCAGTAAAAGGCACATGACAGCCCGCTTGGAGTTTGCCAGAAAGCACCTAAAGGACTCTCAGACCATGAGAAACAAGATTCTCTGGTCTGATGAAACCAAGATTGAACTCTTTGGCCTGAATGCCAAACGTCACGTCTGGAGGAAACCAGGCACCTCTCATCACCTTGCTAATACCATCCCTACAGTGAAGCATGGTGGTGGCAGCATCATGCTGTGGGGATGTTTTCCAGTGGCAGGAACTGGGAGACTAGTCAGGATCGAGGGAAAGATGAATGGAGCAAAGTACAGAGAGATCCTTGATGTAAACCTGCTCCAGAGCACTCAGGACCTCAGACTGGGGCGAAGGTTTACCATTCAACACAACAACGACCCTAAGCAGACAGCCAAGACAACGAAGGAGTGGCTTCGGTGCAAGTCTGTGAATGTCCTTGAGTGGCCCAGCCAGAGCCCAGACTTGAACCCCATTGAACATCTCTGGAAAGACCTGAAAATAGCTGTGCAGCGACGCTCCCCATCTAACCTTACAGAGCTCAAGAGGATCTGCAGAGAAGAATGGGAGAAATGCCCGAAATATAGGTGTGCCAAGCTTGTAGCTTCATACCCAAGAAGACTCGAGCCTGTAATTGCTGCCAAGGGTGCCTCAACCAAGTACTGAGTAAAGGGTGTGAATACTTATGTACATGCAATATTTCAGTTTTTTATTTTTAATAAATTTGCAAAAATTTCTACAAAACCTTTTTCGCTTTGTCATTACTGGGTATTGTGTGTAGATTGATGAGAAAAAAAAGGAAATTAATCCATTTTGGAATAAGGTTGTAACATAACAAAATGTGGGAAAAGTGAAGGGGTGTGAATACTTTCCGGATGCACTGTATATATATACACTACCGTTCAAAAGTTTGGGATCACCCAAACAATTTTGTGTTTTCCATGAAAAGTCACACTTATTCACCACCATATGTTGTGAAATGAATAGAAAATAGAGTCAAGACATTGACAAGGTTAGAAATAATGATTTGTATTTGAAATAAGATTTTTTTTACATCAAACTTTGCTTTCGTCAAAGAATCCTCCATTTGCAGCAATTACAGCATTGCAGACCTTTGGCCTTCTAGCTGTTAATTTGTTGAGGTAATCTGGAGAAATTGCACCCCACGCTTCCAGAAGCAGCTCCCACAAGTTGGATTGGTTGGATGGGCACTTCTTTGAGCAGATTGAGTTTCTGGAGCATCACATTTGTGGGGTCAATTAAACGCTCAAAATGGCCAGAAAAAGAGAACTTTCATCTGAAACTCGACAGTCTATTCTTGTTCTTAGAAATGAAGGCTATTCCATGCGAGAAATTGCTAAGAAATTGAAGATTTCCTACACCGGTGTGTACTACTCCCTTCAGAGGACAGCACAAACAGGCTCTAACAGGTACTATTTAATGAAGATGCCAGTTGGGGACCTGTGAGGCGTCTGTTTCTCAAACTAGAGACTCTAATGTACTTATCTTCTTGCTCAGTTGTGCAACGCGGCCTCCCACTTCTTTTTCTACTCTGGTTAGAGCCTGTTTGTGCTGTCCTCTGAAGGGAGTAGTACACACCGGTGTAGGAAATCTTCAATTTCTTAGCAATTTCTCGCATGGAATAGCCTTCATTTCTAAGAACAAGAATAGACTGTCGAGTTTCAGATGAAAGTTCTCTTTTTCTGGCCATTTTGAGCGTTTAATTGACCCCACAAATGTGATGCTCCAGAAACTCAATCTGCTCAAAGAAGTGCCCATCCAACCAATCCAACTTGTGGGAGCTGCTTCTGGAAGCGTGGGGTGCAATTTCTCCAGATTACCTCAACAAATTAACAGCTAGAAGGCCAAAGGTCTGCAATGCTGTAATTGCTGCAAATGGAGGATTCTTTGACGAAAGCAAAGTTTGATGTAAAAAAAATCTTATTTCAAATACAAATCATTATTTCTAACCTTGTCAATGTCTTGACTCTATTTTCTATTCATTTCACAACATATGGTGGTGAATAAGTGTGACTTTTCATGGAAAACACAAAATTGTTTGGGTGATCCCAAACTTTTGAACGGTAGTGTATATATATATATATATATATATATATATATATATATAAAAACTTACCTAGACCACAAAATATCCTGCATATCGTTAGTAAACAATCATCAACAATCAAGAATCCTTGGACACATAAGACTCAACAAAGTTATGTCTGTGTTAGCTATACACCACCCCACACTACTCTGTACTGTAGCGGAGCTTTTCACAGCTAGCATCCAGCAGCACCCAATCCAGCAGCACCCACATCCACCACCAACAAATGACCATAAATAAACTGATGAACAGCTAGCATCCAGCAGCACCCACATCCACCACTAACAAATGACCATAAATAAACTGATGAACAGCTTGTTTATTTGGTGACAAGGACAACCACTCTGCATGGGAGCTGAGAGGAGGAAATCAGTGACGGCAATGCCCGTGCTGTATGCCAGGGTCTTTAATGAACAAATTGATGCCCTATCGATGACTCTCTCGCGCTCTCTCGCTCAATGCAAGGTAAATCACTGATGATGTCTTCTTAAAAGTGGACTAGACATAACATCTCTCTCTCTCTTTCTCTCAATGCAAGGTAAATCACTGATGTCTTCTTAAAAGTGGACTAGACATCACATCTCTGTCTCTCTCTCACTCAATGCAAGGTAAATCACTGATGTCTTCTTAAAAGTGGACTAGACATCATATCTCTCTCTCTCTCTCTATGCAAGGTAAATCAATGATGATGTCTTCTTAAAAGTGGACTAGACATCATATCTCTCTCTCTCTCTCTATGCAAGGTAAATCACTGATGATGTCTTCTTAAAAGTGGAGTAGACATCACATCTCTCTCTCTCAATGCAAGGTAAATCACTGCTGATGTCTTCTTAAAAGTGGACTAGACATCACATCTCTCTCTCTCTCTCTCTCTCAATGCAAGGTCAATCACTGATGAGGTCTTCTTAAAGTGGACTAGACATCACATACAATGACACCTAATGATGGTCACATTACGAGGACACGACTTCAATTACAGAGAAAGCCTCCTCTTGCACGTTTGTGTGTGTGTATGTGTGCAATGACCAACATCCTAGTTTTGCTGTTAGCTGCTGCCGAATGTTTCTAACGACCGCCTTGAGATAACAGAACCACTGAACTGACGATCAATCGACACCCCACTGAGCTCCTGAACAGATCACAACGATATGGATCTAAATCGTTAAGGCAGATGTATGGTGAGTAGGTTACTTACTGAACACTAACACCACACTTGTTTACGTGTACTGAGAGGCAGAAGTACAAGATGTGCTTGTGCTGCTCCTCCCTTCAGTGGCGGAGGAAAGGACATGGTCAGCCTTGGGGCTTGTGCTAAGAAAGGGCAAGGTCAATACTGTGGAGGAGTCACGCTTCAAACCCCGATGTACAGTGCATCCGGAAAGTATTTACACCCCTTCACTTTCCCCACATTTTGTTATGTTACAGCCTTATTCCAAAATGGATTAAATTCCTTTTTTTTCTCATCAATCTACACACAATACCCCATAATGACAAAGTGAAAAAGGTTTTGTAGAATTTTTTGCAAATTTATTAAAAATAAAAAACTGAAATATTGCATGTACATAAGTATTCACACCCTTTACTCAGTACTTGGTTGAGGCACCCTTGGCAGCGATTACAGCCTCGAGTCTTCTTGGGTATGAAGCTACAAGCTTGGCACACCTATATTTGGGGTATTTCTCCCATTCTTCTCTGCAGATCCTCTCGAGCTCTGTAAGGTTAGATGGGGAGCGTCGCTGCACAGCTATTTTCAGGTCTTTCCAGGTTCAAGTCTGAGCTCTGGCTGGGCCACTCAAGGACATTCACAGACTTGTCCCGAAGCCACTCCTTCGTTGTCTTGGCTGTGTGCTTAGGGTCGTTGTTGTGTTGAAAGGTAAACCTTCGCCCCAGTCTGAGGTCCTGAGCACTCTGGAGCAGGTTTTCATCAAGGATCTCTCTGTACTTTGCTCCATTCATCTTTCTCTCGATCCTGACTAGTCTCCCAGTTCCTGCCGCTGAAAAACATCCCCACAGCATGATGCTGCCACCACCATGCTTCACTGTAGGGATGGTATTAGCAAGGTGATGAGAGGTGCCTGGTTTCCTCCAGACGTGACATTTGGCATTCGGGCCAAAGAGTTCAATCTTGGTTTCATCAGACCAGAGAATCTTGTTTCTCATGGTCTGAGAGTCCTTTAGGTGCTTTCTGGCAAACTCCAAGCGGGCTGTCATGTGCCTTTTACTGAGCAGAGGCTTGCGTCTGGCCACTCTACTATAAAGGCCTGATTGGTGGAGTGCTGCAGAGATGGTTGTCCTTCTGGAAGGTTCTCCCATCTCCACAGAGGAATGCTGGAGCTCTGCAAGAGTGACCATTGGGTTCTTGGTCACCTCCCTGACCAAGGTCCTTCTCCCTCCGATTGCCCAGTTTGGCTGGGCGGCCAGCTGTAGGAAGAGTCCTGGTGGATCCAAACTTCTTCCATTTACGAATGATGGAGACCACTGTGCTCTTTGGGACCTTCAAAGCTGTAGAAAATATTTTGTACCCTTCCCCAGATCTGTGCGTTGATACAATCCTGTCTTGGAGGTCCACAGACAATTCCTTTGACTTCATGGCTTGGTTTCTGCTCTGACATGTACTGTCAACAGTGGGACCTTATATAGACAGGTGTGTGCCTTTCCAAATCATGTCCAATCAATTGAATTTACTACGGGTGGACTCCAATCAAGATGTAGAAACATCTCAAGGATGATCAGTGGAAACAGGATGAACCTGAGCTCAATTTTGAGTGTCATAGCAAAGGGTGTGAATACTTATGTACATGCAATATTTCAGTTTTTTATTTTTAATAAATTTGCAAAAATTTCTACAAAACCTTTTTCACTTTGTCATTATGGGGTATTGTGTGTAGATTGATGAGAAAAAAAAAAGGAATTTAATCCATTTTGGAATAAGGCTGTAACATAACAAAATGTGGGGAAAGTGAAGGGGTGTAAATACTTTCCGGATGCACTGTACTTCGATCAAAAAGGGAAGGGCTAGATTTGAACAACAACTAGTTCACAGTGTGCAGTGGATCATTTACAGTTCGGAGAGAAGTACTGCTGTGGCATAACCACTTCAAAACACTTGAACCCGGTTATTAGTTTTTTGCAGTTGAAAATATGACACGGTTGCGGTCAAGGATGATCGGACAACGAAGAGGTAAAACAGGAAAATAATAGGAATATATTTTTCTCCGTCTTGCTATAATCATCCAAACATTCAATCCCCCCCTTTTTTTTTCTCCCCAATTGCACCCGGCCAATTACCCCACTCTTCCAAGCCGTCCCGGCCGCTGCTCCACACCCTCCGCCGATCCGGGGAGGGCTGCAGACTACCACATGCCTCCACCGATACACGTGGAGTAGCCAGCCGCTTCTTTCCACCTGACAGTGAGGAGCTTCGCCAGAGGGTCGTAGCACGTGGGAGGAGCACGCTATTCCCCCCAGTTCCCCCTCCCCCCGAACAAGCGTCCCGACTGACCAAAGGAGGCGCTAGTGCAGTGACCAGGAAACATATCCACATCCGGCTTCCCACCTGCGGACACGGCCAATTGTGCCTGTAGGGATGCCCGATCAAGTCGAAGGTAACACGGGGATTCAAACCGGCGATCCCTGTGTTGGTATGCAATGGAATAGACCGCTGCACTACCTGGCCGCCCCCTCACAAGCACTATCTGGCTGCACTCGGTGCAAAAACGAGTTTCTATGACATGCGTTGGATATTTCTAAATGTACCGTTTCATCTACCTGTACACTTTCAGTAATACGGGGTGTAATGCTGTAAAAAAAAAACTGCCCTACACCTTTATTACCCTGGGGCAACACGTGTTAACAAGAGCTCTTGTTTGAAGAGTAACAACAAATTCTCTTTACTGACTTCCTTCTAAAATGTTGAAGAAATAGAAAAAGCTGCAATTAATTTCACAACAATGTGAGAGTAGACCTGTCAAAGAAAACGACTACACAGCAGTTCTGTCAAATCCCAATGAAATGCGCCCATGAATCCAATATCCCAGTATCTCCTCCTCTGAAATATACAGCTCCCTCAACTGATCTCACCACACTAGTTACTCTTAAAAACTGACAAGTACCTCTGACTAAACACCGAGCCAAATTTCTAATAAAGTAGAAAGACTGCAAGTTTCCTATTGTTGGTTGTTGAAGTTAGCTACCCCCTTCAATGTGAAGCGCTTTGAGTGTCTAGAAAAGCGCTACATAAATGTAATGATTATTATTATTATTAATTGTATCCGTCCAATTACCCCACTCTTCCGAGTCATCTGGGTCGCTGCTCCACCCCCTCTGCCGATCCAGGGAGGGCTGCAGACTACCACATGCATCCTCCGATACATGTGGAGTCGCCAGCCGCTTCTTTTCACCTGACAGTGAGGAGTTTCGCCAGAGGGACGTAGCACATGGGAGGGTTACGCCATTCCCCCCAGTTCCCCCTTCCCCCTGAACAGGCACCCTAACTGACCAGAGGAGGCGCTAGTGCAGCGACCAGGACACATACCCACATCTGGCTTCCCACCTGCAGACATGGCCAACTGTGTGTGTAGGGATGCCGGACCAAGCCGGAGGTAACACGGGGATTCGAACCGGCGAGCCCCATGTTGGTAGGCAATGGAATAGACCGCCACGCCACCCGGACGCCCCAAGTTTCCTACTGAAGGGTACATCTAATGAGGCAGCTGAAGCGTTCACATAGCACCGTGAACTTTAATTACAAACAGAAGCTAACCATAGCAACAAAACCAACAGGGATGGGTCAGACATTATGGAAATCCCATTTATTCATTAAAATTCAATTTTATTCTAATCCTTTCTAATTTACCACTTCTTTGTTGTTTTTTTCCCCCCCACAATGCTGCTTTTGATCCTGACAAGCGTAGGATGAGTCAGAAAGGCTTTCCTATCAGGCGTACCAGGATGATTATTCCAAACTATTAGGCCTTATTATCTAGACAGCTCATTAACATAAGATAGGAGTAGAAACGTGCACCTTGAGAGTAGAAATGTGACAGTACTCTGCCATTACTACATGCAGAAGTCTAAATTCAGCTTCAAAAAGCAGTGTAAATGCATAATAGGTATTTGAGTGAAAATTAGACTACTTAAAAAAAGACAATTGTGAGGGATGCCGTAGTCTCTGTTCATACCTCTATTACAACACTTGGACTTCTTTGGAGATGGTAACTGGGTCCTGAGATCTTGTTCATGCATTGTGTGTAGTTTAATTAATATGGCAAGCTAAAGCCAATTATATATCGAACTCTAGTGTTCTGTTCTTTCCATTGAACTGCTACCCATTAATCAAATGGATTAAAAACATAAATTACTCATGGGCGGCTGTTCTTCCCCCCCCCCCTTTCTCAAATCGATATTTCAATGTCTCTTGTGCACGGTTCACATGAGACTACACGGATGAGCCAAAACATTATGACCACATGCCTAATATGCTGTTGGTCCTTGGTGTGCTACAAAATATCGCCAACCTGCCGAGGAATGGACTCCACAAGACCCTTGAAGGTGTCCTGTGGTATCTGGCACCAAAACATTAGCAGCAGGTCCTTAAAGTCCTGTAAGTTGCGAGGTGTAGCCGCCGTGGATTGGACTTCTTGGTCCAGCACATCCCCCAGGTGCTCAATCGGATTGAGATCTGGAGAATTTGGAGGCTTGGGCAACACTTCATCATGTTCCTCAAATCATTCCTGAACAATGTGTGCGGTGTGGCAGGGCACATTATCCTGCTGAAAGAGGTCACTGCCATCAGGGCATAACATTGCCATGAAAGGGTGACCTGGTCTGCAACGATGTTTAGGTAGGTGGCACGTGTCAAATGGATGTCTACATGAATGGCCGGACCCAGGGTTTCCCAGTAGAACATTGCTCAGAGCATCACACTCTCTCCACTGGCTCGTTGTCTTCCCATGGTGCATCCTGGTGCCATCACTTGCTCAGGTAAATGGCGCACACTTACACAGCCATCCACTTGACATTCTTCCACTGCTCCATGGACCGGTTCCAACATTTGCAGGCCCGTTGTAGATGCTTTCGACAGTGGACAGGGGTCATCATGGGCATGCCGACCGGTCTGCGGCTATGCAGCCCCATACCCAGCAGGGTGCGATGCACTGCGGTGTGACATATTCCTTCTGTGACCATTACTAAAATTTTCTGTGACTTGTGCCACAGTAAACCTTCTGTTGGTTCAGACCAGATGGGATAGCCTTCATTGCCCTTGTGCATTGATGAGACTTGGGCGCCCTACACCCTGGCGCCAGTTTGTGGTTTGCCTCTCCTTGGACCACTGTCAGTAGGTACTCACCACTGCTGACCGGGATCACCCCACAAGCTTTGCTGTTTCAGAGATGCTCTGACCCAGTCGTCTGGCCATAACAATGTGGTCCTTGACAAAAATCACTCAGATCTTTACTCCCGCCCATTTCTCCTGCATCCAACACGTTGACTACGAGAACTGATTGTTCACTTACCATCTAATCAACCTAGACCATGACATGTGCCTTTGTTTGACGATGATCAATTTGGTTCACCTGTGAGTGGTCATAATGTTTTGATTCAACAGTGTATACTGATCGACTATGCATCTTTCACACATTTTCCTGGTGGTGGCAACAAGGGCGCTTTTCAGAGCTGATATCGCTGCAGAATTTCAAGGTGTGATCGCATTATTATAGGGGGAGCCTCGGCATTATTTATTCAACAATCCCTCTCAGATCCGTCACTGGGTGTGTGCCACATACACACAAAACTGAGTAACTTTGAGAAATCATATACACACAAACACAGCAGGGAGTCCCCACCCCCACCCCCGAGAGCTCTTCTGGCTCTTTGGTCATCCCAGACTTGGCAGATCCATAGGGGGCTTATCAGAAGCAAGACCTAACATCAAAGTGTTAGAGTGACACTCCAGTGCCACATGACCGACCTTTACAACCGAAAACTACGACTTTAGTATCTGGGGCGCAGTGACATATGCCTCTCTCTGAGGGAGGAACACAAAAGAAAAAAGAAAAACCTGAAAGCTTGAACTTCGGCTTTCATCTCAAATGCCAGATTTGCTACAGTAATTATAACTTGCATAAAATAATACCATCTTTGTGGGGCAGGAAGCGTAAGGGAACGCATCACTGGTCAAGCATTTGAGTAGTGAAAATAGAGACAGAACGAGAGACACACTCTGGTTTCCTCCAGAGATCAGCCTCATTGATGTCCCAATAAAAACCACTTCGCAGACAAAAATCTTCCTGCATGTGACTGAAGTGCCGCAGTGGAAGAAACGCCACTGCCACTCTCAGCTTCGACGCTCCAAATGAGCACTGACAAGATCAAATGAGGTGTGGATCAAGTGGGCTTTTTGTCAGGAGACAACTGTGAAAAATGATATGAGGACCAAGGATGACATGGGATGCAAAGGGCTTTGTCATTGTCATCATTAGTTCTGGGGGGGGGCTACACATGGAAGATAGGATCAACAAGCCAACCGCAACATTTTGATATTCTCATTGGTCCAGAACGATCAACAAATACATAAAGGCTTATGAAAAAACATGAGACGGTAGCTGTAGAGAGAGTATGAAGACTGACAAGGCAGATAGCAATATGTTATATCCTGTGCGCCGGATAGCATCACGTAGAGCGGGCAGGAAGTGGATCTCTTTGGGGATCTGTGAGGAAATGAGTAAAGAGAGCAGCACTCACGGTCCCCTGTGCTGCAAAAAGACATTAAACAGCCCGCCATACATCTCGACCTATTATCTCTCTCCATTACTCACAGTCAGACATCGCACACCCAGATATCACCTACATTCCACACTCATATTAATAGGATGCGCATAACAGTCACCCGCACTTAAAGGTGTGTAATACAGGCAATGCATGAAGGAGATGAAGTGCATACATAAGTAAGGCCTCCATGAGAACAAGTACCTTACTATTAGACAGAAGTGTATGGAACTATAGGCAGGCCGTAGCAGTTCCAGCCAGGGTTAATCAAATTTTCTCTCTGGTGGTCTGGTCGGTCAAAGGGGCAGCCCCTCCCCTGAGGAAGGCTTGGGCACTCTGCTCCTTAGTGTATGTGTATATGTGTGTGTGAATTGAAAAGTGACATTTTAATGTTTACATTTTTTACATGGATTCAATCAATTAAGAAAAAAAGAATAAAAACTGAGAATGTTCACAAGTGAAGAGCTAAGGAGTCCATCTGGATACACGAAACATGGCCAATCCCCCAAGTAACCTCCATTACTTTATAAAACCCAAATTCAACCCTGAGACGGGCTGCAAGCAGGCCAACCATCACATGGACAGGACCCATGACCCCGGATCTTGTTTTCCATATTGATAGCTTTGCTGTTCCTGAGAAGAATTTGGGCAGGGCGGGCATCCAGGTGGCGTAGTGGTCTATTCCGTTGCCTACCAACATAGGGATCGCTGGTTCGAATCCCCGTGTTACCTCCGGCTTGGTCGGGCATCTCTACAGACACAACTGGCTGTGTCTGTGGGTGGGAAGCCGGCTGTGGGTATGTGCCCGGGTCGCTGCACTAGCACCTCCTCTGGTTGGTTGGGGTACCTGTTCGGGGGGGGGGGGCAGCGTGATCATCCCACGCGCTAAGTCCCTCTAGCAAAACTCCTCGGTCAGGTGAAAAGAAGCCGCTGGCAACTCCACAAGTATCGGAGGAAGCATGTGGTAGTCTGCAGCCCTCCCCGGATCAGCAGAGGGGGAGGAGCAGTGACCAGGACAGCTCAGAGGAGTGGGGAAATTGGCCAAGTACAATTGGGAGAAAAGGGGGGAGGGGGGGGAATTAAAAAAATTAAGTAAAGAATTTGGGCAGGGCATGCACCTTCTTCCTCCTGGCCCTGTAACTGGGACCAATAAAAAAAAAATCTCAAAAATCAAACCTTTCCCCTTAACCATAAACCACCTCTCTAACTAGGAAACTATGAAAAATAAACCCACCAACCTACAACACTGCACAAAAAGATGCTCTACAGACTCCTGCTCTACACAGTGAGGACAGCCCTCCCCAGTCCTTGGATCCAGGTGTGCCACGTCTGGTTGTAGCTATCGCCTCATGTACAATCCTCCACAGGAGGTCTCCCATCCATTTATCGACGGGTGCTTCGTACAGAGACTGCCGACAATGTTTTGGTGGAGAGTTTGTGCTAAAAAACTCAGTCACCCCATGAAGGAGTGACAGGTTTGGCATGCTAGACGCCTCGGCCATGTCACTCCCCACCAAACAAAACAAACATCTGTTAAATTTCTACTATACAAAAAAAGCAACCAGATCATTAAACCATGCAAAAAAAAAGACACAAAGTGAAAAGTCAGATTTTCCGCAAGAATGAAATAAAGTCAGCAACATTCACTCTCACCAAGCACTCACACACTCCCAACTCCCAGAATGCAAAAGCAAACAGAGCGAGAGACAGAGAGGGCTGTGGCGTAGACAGAAATCAGTGTGGGTGGGCACAGAGAAAATTAGGGAGGCCTAGTCCGTCCAAGACCAATCATACTCAATAGGTTCTGAAACGAATATGTTAACCAAAATAGGCCATTACAACTAGACTCGCCTGAATGCACTGCAGTTTAATCATACAAGGCTTATACATCATCAGAGGTAATGTTACAGCCGCGCACACACACACAGCTGACAGACCAACAGCATCATTAATCAAGCGTATGGGTAGAGGTACACACAGGGCCGCTGACACCGGGGAAACACCGGGTTAGCTGTCCTGGGCTCTGGGTCAAGCAAGGGTCCAACCCCCGACGGCTCCCACAGCCGCCCCGCCAGCCCACGGAGCGCACGATGGCGGATGCTGTATAGCACCGCCGGAGCAGGGGGACCCGCGTGAGCCCGGTCAGAACTGAGGTCCAGACTAGAGAAGAGGCTTACATATGCACCGCCTACGTTCGGGCTGTTTAAGGTCCCAGTATGTATGTTTTCCGTGTAAATCTGATGTATAGTGTGTTCAGATCATTAAATAACGAGTTTGTTATCAATTTTCCATGGACAACGTCAAAGCATTAAAGATGGGATTTGGGAATGATGGCATGTCTCTAATATGAGGAATTTTGGTGGTGGGGGCACCCCTTTAATTAGCCTCTATTTGGATAAATAGTGTGTGGGAGAGGAGAGCTCTTTTGCTTTGTGCAAGTGGAATTGGGGGGGGGGGGCTTTGGAGACCATCTTGTCCTGGGCACTAGCAGGACGCGCGCGCGCACACACACACACACACACACAATGTTGTTGCGTGAACACGTTGAACGTGTTCATGTTTTGGTGAACTGAACCTATCCGGTTGCAACTAATGAACGTGAGCATCATTAACTCCCGCGAGAGTGAACGACGCTCACACGCTGTCTTTTACGGCACGCTCGCATGGCTCGTGCAACCACAGATACGCGTGCAACTGGCAATTCAGACGCAGCTACCGGTACTGCTGAAGTTCATACACAACAGTGGCGTCCAGCCCTGCTCCTCTCCAGGAGCAGCTACCCTCCTGCCGGCGTTCACTCCAACCCTGATTTAACACACCTGATTCAATTAATCAAGGTCTTGGTCAGGAATTAATTAGTTGAATCAGGTGTTAAATCAGGGTTGACGTGAAAAACGGCAGGAGGGTAGCTCTCCAGGAGCAGGGTTGGACACCACTGATACAGAACATTTGAAGGAGGTTCATGAACAAATCGGTGCAGAGTCCAACGGGAAAAAATGCCACATTTTATGCAAATTGTGACCGCCGGGTCTGAAAACAAGCCAGAACGTCGCCACACCGGCTACGAATTTGAAACGACATAGCGAGTTGACGCATCCGACTGTCGGAGTCGCTCATTTAAAACAAAATTGTAGAAATGAACGAGAATTAGTTCATTTTTTTGGGACTGTGAACTTAGTGCGAAATTTAAAAGTGAACTACGAACGTGAACTAGCTCATTTTAATCTGTGTGAATTAAACGTTGAGCTAGCTCTTGTGAAGCGTAAACTTGCGCACACACACGCACCAACATCGACATTAAATGCATTTGTACACCCAAAAACTATACCAAATAAACAATAACAATGAAATAGGCAGTGGCTTACTTCTGACGATTAGCAAGAGACGACGTGTGTGGTGAGTTAAGACTGATGCCTGAACTTGAGCTGAATTCTCTTCGTCCTGCTCCTCGCGTCTTTTTTCGTGGCAAACTTAAAAGCAAACTGTTTTGTTTAGCCATGATTTTTATCTGAACCTACAGTACAAGCAGCTAGCTAGCGGAGAACCAACGTTACAAGCAGCTAGTTAGCGGAGAACCTACATTACAAGCAGCTAGCTAGCGGAGAACCAACGTTACAAGCAGCTAGCTAGCGGAGAACCAACGTTACAAGCAGCTAGCTGGCGGAGAACCTACATTACAAGCAGCTAGCTAGCGGAGAGCAGGCCTCCGTTCCTCCGTGTAACGCGAGAATTGTAGACTGGGTGAAAGAGGAGGGGCTACTCTCACGCTGGCATTTGCGAAATGCACTGCCACTCAAAAAATCTGACCAATCACCGTCATATGATAAACAAGACGCAAGGAACGAGACTTGTTTTAAACAATATTCAGTGACGGCTCGTTATTGGTTGAGCCAGCAAAAACGGAAGCCTTCTGATTGGGTGGGACTGAGTACCAAGTGGGTGGGCCTAGGCCCACCTAGGCCCACCCACAGCTACGCAGCAGAGAGAGAGAGAGAGAGAGAGAGAGAGAGAGAGAGAGAGAGAATTTTTGAATTTTAAACCAAGTCTTTATTTAACAGAAAAATTTAGACAAAAAGCAGACTTGAAATCCCTCCGAACATAAACAATACTTGTCGAGGTATAAACAATCAATAAGCATTTTTTACAAGCCCAAAAAAACAATCATTCACCGACAACTCAAAAAATAAAAAGCAGGTAAGACTTCTTTTATCCAAGTTCTTTAGAAAAGACCAGCTCATCTTTTATGGTGGAACACAGCAGCCCTTTATAACACCACAAGGTTGTGAATGTGACCAGGTCTTTCATTGCCTTGTAGTAATTGAAGTCTACTTTTATCCTGGCCTTGACCATCCTGCAGAACAACAGTTCAACATGACATTCTATACATTCTTTAATTCTCTTTTTACGGCTCACATAGATAGCCATCTTTGCCTGCCCTGAAATAAAATTTAAGAGTTGACATTTAAATTTTACACGTTGACTATATTTGAAACCAAAAATGAAATTCTGTTTGCAGAAACTTTCCCCAGATGATCTAAATAAGCGGTCTAGTAGCAGGAACAGGGGTGTAAGCCTCACACATTCTGAAAAGCAATGAAACACTGTTTCTCTCTGGGCACAATAGGGACAGTTGTCATTCACATTAGGGTCTAGCACAGAAACAAAAGCATTGACCGCCACTATGCCATGCAAGACCCTCCACTGCAGATCACCAGCTTTTTTAATTAACGGTGGTTTGTATAAGCCCCTCCAGACTGGCTTCACATTCTCCCCCCAAGCCCAGCTGGGCCCTCCAGGGTGTATCAGTCCGACCACTCAGTTTATCTTTATTCAAGACTTTTACAAGCATATTATACATGGTCTTACCTTTAAGTACATTCAGCCTTTCATTAAGAGCATTTCCCAAATCCAAAAGTGGCCCCATACAATTTTTCAGATCAGGAACAACCTCTAAAACAGGAAATGGATCCTCACAATTGGGATGAGTAGAACCACTGCAGTACGATGTCAAAAGCCCCCGTTCTACTGCTGTGAGCTGACCGTTCCACTTAAGTAGTACCCGACTAAGGAGGCGCGTAGATTTCACTCCCAGGTGAGATGCTAGAGTGGCAGCGTTGTCAAGATTGGGCCCAGCCAGCTCCACCACCTGACCCAATGTGACGACCTTTGCCTGGCAGAACAGCTTTGATACCGTGGGTCCAAAGTCGCAGAACGTGTCCATACGCCCACCATACACCACCGGCTCTTTTAGAAGCCAGCTCAGAGAGTCAGAACAGCCCATTCTCTCCTTCTTAAACATATTCCACACTCTCATGAGCCCACGATAAAATCCAGGCAATCCGTTGAGGTCTGAGTTCTTAATAGCCATTAGGAACAAGGGCAGGTCTATTCCGAGTCCACAACACCGTCGAAGTATTGCACAGGCTGCTGGTCGCCACACTAGATCTCTAGGCCCAGTGAGCAATCTTTGAATGAACTGGAGGCGGAAGGCTGCACCCCTGCTGGCCAGATGGACTAGCCCTTGACCCCCCTCATCTTTAGGAAGGTACAGCACACTCTGAGGAATCCAGTGCAAGTTGTCCCAGAAAAAGTTCACCAGCACAGCCTGAATCTTGGCCAGGAGGTTGGTTGGAGGATCAACGCATGTTAATCGATGCCATAGCGTTGATGACACCAGGTTGTTGATTACTAACATGCGCCCCCTATACGACAGTTGTGGTAGAATCCATTTCCACTTCCTAAGACGCCCTTCAACTTTTTCCAAGACATTCTCCCAATTCTTATTTGAGAAGGTGTCATTCCCCACAAACACTCCCAGATATTTCATCCCTCCCCTTTTCCATGTCAATCCCCCAGGTAACATGAGTTTACTGTTCAGTCCCTCTCCTACCATCAGTGCCTCACTTTTTCCCCAGTTTACCCTAGCCGATGATATCTGACCAAACTTGATAACATTTTTTACTAAGACATCAATATCTCTTTGGTCCTTTACAAAAACAGCTACATCATCAGCATAGGCAGAGAGCTTAAAAGTTGTGCCGCAACCAGCAAAAGCAACTCCAGACAACTCACACCTCAATTTATGCAACAGGGGCTCAATGGCCAGGGAGTACAACATTCCAGACAAAGAACATCCCTGCCTAATTCCCCTTTGAACCTTAAAAGGAGCACTCAAACCACCGTTAATTTTAAGTACACTCTCAATGTCACTGTACAAAACCTTGATCGTAGCTATAAAACCTGGGCTGAGACCGAAAGCTTTCATGGTTTGCCACAAGTGCTGGTGTTCAACCCGGTCAAAAGCCTTTTCCTGATCTATGGAAATAAGACCAGTTTCAACTCCCAATGAACTAGAGATGTCCAAAACGTCCCTAATTAATGCAATGTTGTCAGTGATCAGCCTACCGGGCACACAGTAAGTCTGGTCAACATGGATGACCTCCTTCACCACCTTTCTCAGTCTGTTTGCTAGCACCTTAGAAAAGATCTTGTAATCGGTGCAGAGCAAGGACACTGGCCGCCAGTTCTTAATGTCCTGCAGATCCCCTTTCTTCGGCAAGAGAGTAATGACGGCCCTTCTGCAACTCTGAGGCAATCGCCCCTCAGTTGCATTATTCCTCAGTACAGTCAACAAATCCCCTCCGAGCACCGGCCAAAAAGACTTATAGAAGTCAACAGGTAACCCGTCTATACCAGGTGCCTTGCCACTTTCCAGACTTTGCAGGGCGTCATGGAGTTCTTCAGGGGACAGTTGAGCCTCGAGGTCTGTATTGAGCGCTACCTCAACCCTTTTTAGCCCATGATAGAATGACTCAGCCCCCAGCACATCCTGCCTGAGTTCACTCTTATAGAGGTCACTGTAGAACCCTGCTGCGTATTTCAGAATTCCAGAAAAATCTGACAGCTGCACACCAGTGTTAGTACGCAGAGAGTGAATGGTTTTTCTCTGCCCATTCTTGCGCTCTAGACTAAAGAAAAAGTGAGAAGGAGCATCCATATTTGTGGCGTTCAGAAAGCACGAGCGGACCAGTGCCCCCTGTGCTGTAATACCCAGCAGGCTAGCCAAAGCAGACTTTCTGGATTTGAGAGCTTCTACATGGCCTCTGTCTCCTGTGGAATCTGCCAAATTCTGTAGTTCCACCATTTCATCCTCTAGATCTCTCATAGATCTGGCTATGTCTCTGGTGACATTGCGAGTGTACTGCTGGCAAAACTGCTTTATCTGTCACTTGCCAATGTCCCACCATTGCTGCAGAGAAATAAATTCAGACCTTCGGCTCCTATATTGGCCCCAGAAAAACTTAAAAGCATCTCTAAAGTTGTTATCATTTAAGAGGCCTGTGTTAAAATGCCAGAAAGCACTATTTGTTTTAACACTTCGTATGAAAACCGAGCACTGTACAAGAGAGTGGTCAGAGAAACAAACTGGAAGCATGTTACATTGTTTAAACACATTAAAATGATGTTTAAAACAATAAAACCGATCAAGCCGTGCCATGGATAGTGCGTTATCTTTTAGATGTGTCCATGTATACTGCCTCTGGGTCCCATAAAAAGCTCTCCAAACATCTGTCAGTTCACACGAATTAACCAAGCGTGTGAGCCGACTAAGAGATGCAGGATGTGGTTCCTGATGGTTCCTGTCCAACTTGCAATTCTCTGTACAGTTAAAGTCCCCTCCCAGAAATAAATACTCCTCACTGTCACATTTACTAATAACATCAGATAACACATCCAGAAAAACTACTCTTTCAGGGCCAAGGGTTGGACCATAAACATTTATAAAAACCAGTGTTGCGTTGTCATACTGCGCCCTTACTTTCAGTAGCCGGCCTTCGACTACTTCCTCTACCTCAAGGGAGCATGGCAAAAAATCTCTTGAGAAAAGAATCCCGACCCCACCACTAATATTGGATTTATGACTGAGAATCAATTTTCCAGTCCAATCCCTCTTCCATTCAGTTTCATTATCTGCTGTGCTATGTGTTTCTTGCACAAGCAAGACATCTATTTTCTTCAGCTCAACTAGTTTAAACACAGCAGCTCTTTTCATGTCATCCCTTGCTCCATTCAGATTTAAAGTGCCTAATTGTATATTACACATGAAGAGAGTGGGGCTGAACTGTGCCAGAAACAAGCGTACACTGACCAAAAAGATAACAATACCCAAACGTGTCTTAATCATCATCATGAAGTTGCAGTTTTACCTTCTGTACAAGTTTTTTCAGTCTGAAGACTTCCTGCTCAGTGAATGTGTTCACCCCCAAGTCCCCTGTGTTTTTCATAAAGCATTTAACTGATTCAATAAAAAGCTGCAAGTCTGGAAAATAATTTTCCACCTTGACCGCCCTCAAACCCTTGGTAACCTGCAAAAACTTCCTGATCTTCAGAAAGGCATAGCTGCCTTCTGTGTCCACCTGTGTACGAGGAGAGGAACCTAACTCACACTCACTTTCGTCTGTGTTCTCATCAGACAAAGAGGAGGATGGCTTTTTATCTTTTGAAGCCCTCTTCACTTTTAAATTTTCCTGTCTACCTTCAGTCGGCTTCCTTTTAATTGACTTTTTTATTTTATTTCATCGTCCAACATAATCTCTGCCACTCTAACAGCAGTCTGCTGTATTTGCGTCCTCCGACCACCACTCGTATCTGGCCCAGCCAATTTGCTATGATCCCTGGTCTCGCTGTTTTCCTCTTCCGTTTCATTCCGTTCAACCTCCCCTACCTGCTCATTCTGGCCATCAGCTGTGACCTGCCCAAGTTCTGTCACCTTCTCAGTGTGCTCAACGGTTTTAATATGCTCAGCCTGTACACCTCCTTCTCCTGCCTGCTCAGTCCGTCCATTTTCCTCATGTTCCCCAGCCTCGGTCTTTTTCTGTGTCACCACCTGGTCTGTTTCTCCCACCCCTCGCTCCCCAGCCTTCTGTCTGCCCTGTGGCAACTCGGCCGCGCCGTCTCCAACCGGAGATGCGCCGCTCGCGGCGGCATCGGTGGACGAAGGCGGCCCTTGAGGCTCAGATCTACCCTCACTCCTTTCGGGACAAGACCTTACTAAATGCCCCTCTGACCCACAGCCAAAACATTTCATCATACCAGAAGTAACAAATACAATATAATCAAAGTCATCAATCCTGAATTTCAGCTTCAGATCCAAATCCTCTGCATTATTTTTCAAAATCATGAAACCTTGCCTCCTATGGGACACAACGTGTTTCAAGTGAGCAGACTGGCAACCGGAGGAGACCATTTTTATGGGGGACACTAGTTGTCCGTATCTTGCAAGCTCCTTCTCAAAAGCTGCATTTCTCATGAACGGGGGAGCATTGGAAATTGTGATTCTCTTGGCTGGGTTAACCAGCGGCAGAACGGGAGTCAACATGTCCCTAATCACCACACCACTTTCCACCACCTGGTTGACCTTATCAATACTGTCCAGAAACATGACTACTGCACCGTTCATTCTGGACGCCGATTTGATGCTTCCATAGCCCACATGCTCACCTACCGCGAGGCAGCACTCCTCCACCGAGCATTTGACCACCGGAGCCACTTTAATCGCGTGCCGGCGTGTCAATTTTTCGAACGCCGTTCCTCCACCTCCCACAGCGGCCATATTGCCCCGCCGGGCCGGTGGCAGCGCTACCGAAAATAAACAACTCTGCTTAAACCTACCACCGAGAAAAACGAACTAAAAACTAAACAACAACAAACCCACAGAAAGCACGTGAAAGGGACCAGACAAAAAAAGTCAAAAATTCAGAAACTCACTCACACCGAAACAACACGCTGCTGCTCCGTACACTCACTCGCACATCCGCTCAGAGAGAGAGAGAGAGAGAGAGAGAGAGAGAGAGAGAGAGAGAGAGAGAGAGAGAGAGAGAGAGAGAGAGAGAGAGAGAGAGAGAGAGAGAGAGAGAGAGAGAGAGAGAGAGAGAGAGAGAGAGAGAGAGAGAGAGAGAGAGAGAGAGAGAGAGAGAGAGAGAGAGAGAGAGAGAGAGAGAGAGAGATGTGCACTTTCTCCTTAAATGTGAGACATTTGAAAGACAGCGCCGGGCTTTTGTCCAGGAGCTGCGACATGTGATTCCAGAGTACCAGGAAATGGACGACGCAGGTAAGCTGCGGTTGGTCCTGGGAGGGGGGCCAGCGGCGAGCACTGCAGCAAGATTTATATTTTCCTGCCACAACCTGAGAGACAGTGGGTGACGGCACCTATTGCTGTTGTTTAATATCATAATCATTGTTGTGTTGTGTTGTTGTTTTACATGCTTTGGCAATATGTACACAAACGTACACTCACTGGCCACTTTATTAGGTACACCTTGCTAGTACCGGGTTGGACCCCCTTTTGCCTTCAGAACTGCCTTAATCCTTCGTGGCATAGATTCAACAAGGTACTGAAAACATTCTTCAGAGAGTTTGGTCCATATTGACATGATAGCATCACGCAGTTGCTGCAGATTTGTCGGCTGCACATCCATGATGCGAATCTCCCAGTCCACCACATCCCAAAGGTGCTCTATTGGATTGACATCTGGTGACTGTGGAGGCCATTTGAGTACAGTGAACTCATTGTCATGTTCAAGAAACCAGTCTGAGATGATTCGAGCTTTATGACATGGCGCGTTATCCTGCTGGAAGTAGCCATCAGAAGATGGGAACACTGTGGTCATAAAGGGATGGACATGGTCAGCAACAATACTCAGGTAGGCTGTGGCGTTGACACGATGCTCAATTGGTACTAAGGGGCCCAAAGTGTGCTAAGAAAATATCCCCTACACCATTACACCACCACCAGCAGCCTGAACCGTTGATACAAGCCAGGATGGATCCATGCTTTCATGTTGTTGACGCCAAATTCTGACCCTACCATCTGAATGTCGCAGCAGAAATCGAGACTCATCAGACCAGGCAACGTTTTTCCAATCTTCTATTGTCCAATTTTGGTGAGCCTGTGCGAATTGTAGCCTCAGTTTCCTGTTCTTAGCTGACAGGAGTGGCACCCGGTGTGGTCTGCTGCTGCTGTAGCCCATCTGTCTCAAGGTTCGACGTGTTGTGCGTTCAGAGATGCTCTTCTGCATACCTCGGTTGTAATGAGTGGTTATTTGAGTTACTGTTGCCTTTCTATCAGCTCGAACCAGTCTGGCCATTCTCCTCTGACCTCTGGCATCAACAAGGCATTTTCGCCCACAGAACTGCCGCTCACTGGATATTTTCTCTTTTTCGGACCATTCTCTATAAACCCTAGAGATGGTTGTGCGTGAAAATCCCAGTAGATCAGCAGTTTCTGAAATACTCAGACCAGCCCGTCCGGCACCAACCACCATGCCACGTTCAAAGTCACTTAAATCACCTTTCTTCCCCATTCTGATGCTCGGTTTGAACTGCAGCAGATCGTCTTGACCATGTCTACATGCCTAAATGCATTGAGTTGCTGCCATGTGATTGGCTGATTAGAAATTTGCGTTAACGAGCAGTTGGACAGGCGTGCCTAATAAAGTGGCCGGTGAGTGTATGTCATGCACATAAAGCATATATTGAACTGAATTGAATTGAATTGAGAGAGATGCACATATACTAGGGCTATACTAAGAAAATCAAGTGTTGACTGCATATCTCGATATCGGTGTACTGTAGCGGGAATGACCATTGGTGCTATCATAAGATAGTCAGGAGTAAGAGTATTCTGAGAAATGGTCATTAGTAATGTAGATATGATGGCCAAGTAGGTAAAGTTCATTCATTGTTTATTTCACTCAACTAAAACAGTCAAATACGTTCAGACAACTGTGTCACCTTACTGTAATGCAGCCTTTTACGACCAGGGAATGACAACATTTAGGTTTTACGGTCATAATATGATACACATCCCACACGGCATCAAGTCATGATATTGTAGTGGTTAAGGGGCTACATAATTCCCCTTATTGAGCTAGTATGAACGTTAGTTTACAGCTGCTGTTTCCTCGGTTCGGGTTTACAGTGACACACTTCCGCTGCGCGGGTTTTTTGTTGTGGTAATGGTGGAAGGAATAAATGGTGCACGTTGTGTAGCCGAAAGAGAAAGTTGTCACGACTCCTGCTTGAGCTCCTCTACACTGGTGACCCCGACGTTTGTCTCTTGGTAGTTATCAGAGACAATCTTTCGAACGAACATGGTTGACGAAATCAACGCGGTTTCTCTCAAATTGCCAGAGTTCTGGGAGTCATCGGCAACGACATGGTTCGCCCAGGCGGAAGCGCAGTTTGCTATCCGCAAAATAACGGATGATGCTACTAAATACTACTACGTGGTATCGGCGCTCGGATGTTCGACTGCAACTAGAGTGGTGAGTCTCCTTACAAATCCTCCGGTGGCAGACAAATACAAGGGGCTCAAAGACCACCTCTTGAAGATTTTTGAACTTTCCGACGCCGAGAGGGCCCACCGTCTCTTTTCTCTGCAAGGCTTGGGTGACAGCAAGCCATCCGAGCTCATGGACAAAATGCTGAATCTGCTGGGACCGGCGCACACACCCGATTTCCTCTTTGTACAACTGTTTCTGCGACACCTGCCTGCTCAGGTGCGGACCGCTTTGGCTAACACCAGCATTACCGATTGCCGCAAGCTAGCTGAAGAAGCTGACAAGTTCTTCTTGGCCAGCCAACAGCAGCACTGCGCGTCCGCGCTCACCCCTGCCCACCCCCACATGCCACCACTTGGTGACTCCATGGTGGTCGCCGCGGCAACCCCTGGTCGGCGACAGGAGCCCGGCCTGTGCTTTTACCATGCAAAGTTCGGGGCCAAGGCGAAAAAGTGCACCTTCCCGTGCAATTTCAGCTCGTCGGGAAACGCCAAGGCCGGCGCTCACTAGTGGCCATGGGCGTCGGCGTGGAGGACAACAGGCTACTTTTCCTGCGAGACTCCATCTCGGGGCGGCGTTTCCTATGCGACACTGGGGCGCAGAGGAGTGTCGTACCTGCATCGAGTGTGGACGCCCTGTCGGGCGCTCACGGCCCTCCCATGGAAGCTGCTAACGGCAGCTCTATCCGTACGTACGGCACGAGGCACATTGACATGTGTTTTAACGGACAACGGTTCAGCTGGGATTTTGTCACCGCCGACGTGGCATTTCCCCTCCTCGGTGCAGATTTTCTTTGTGCTCGTGGGCTGCTGGTGGACGTCAGGAATCGACGCCTGATTGACGCCGTCACCTTCGCTTCACACGCGTGTGCACTCAGCGATACAGCCTCCGTCAGGCTGTCCAGCATGCTCTCCAATGAGGACGTATTTCTCCATCTTCTCTCCGAGTTCCCTGACCTCACTCAGCCCACATTCTCGTCATCTACGACCAAACATGGGGTTGAGCACCACATCGTCACCACCGGCCCGCCGGTGCACGCCCGAGCTCGGCGCCTCGACCCGACCAAGCTCTCTGTCGCCAAGGCGGAGTTTGAGAACATGGAGCCCCTCGGCATCACCCGTCGCTCCAGCAGCCCGTGGGCTTCACCCCTCCACATAGTGCCTAAGCCTGGCGGTGGGTGGCGTCCATGTGGTGACTACCGTCGGCTCAATGACGCAACAACACCAGACTGCTACCTGGTCCCTCGCATCCAAGATTTCTCCGCCCACCTGGCTGGGAAAGTGATCTTTTCCAAGGTGGACCTCGTCCGTGGATACCACCAGGTGCCCGTCCATCCCGCTGATGTCCCCAAAACGGCTGTGACAACTCCGTTCGGACTGTTCGAGTTCCTGCGCATGCCGTTTGGGCTTAAGAACGCCGCGCAGTCCTTCCAACGCCTCATGGACTCAGTGTTGCGGGACCTGCCTTTCCTCTTTGTGTACCTGGATGACATTCTGGTCGCTAGCACCTCCGTGTCCGAGCACTTGTCCCACCTCAGAGCCCTTTTCGAGAGACTCAGTCTGCACGGGTTGATAGTTAACCCGGCCAAATGCCAGTTTGGTCTTTGCACCATCGACTTCCTGGGCCACCGGGTCACCAAGGACGGGGCGGCCCCCTTCCATCTAAGGTGGAGGCCGTCGCAGACTTTCCACGCCCACACACGGCCCAGTCCCTCCGGGAGTTCATTGGCATGGTGTCCTACCACCGGTTTATCCCCCGGGCTGCCGATCTCCTCCGCCCCCTATATGAGGCTCTGAAGGGCACAGCCCCCAAACACGCTGTGGACTGGTCTGCAGAGAGGGACACGGCTTTTAAGGATGTGAAGGCCGCCCTGGCTGACCCGGCGATGCTGGCACACCCTGTGTCTGGAGCGCCCATTGCCATCACAATGGATGCTTCGGACTACGCTGTCGGCACGGTTTACGAGCAGTGGGTGAGCGGTGCGTGGCAGCCGCTTGCCTTCTTCAGCCGGCAGTTGAACCTGAGAGAGCGCAAATACAGCACCTTTGATCGTGAGCTGCTTGGCCTTTTCCTCACTGTTAGGCACTTTCGTTTCCTACTGGAGGGCCGTCAGTTCACGGCTTTCGTCGATCACAAACTGCTGGTGTTCGCGATGGCCAAGGTGGCAGAACCGTGGTCAGCCCGCCAGCAGCGACAGTTGGCCTACATCTCAGAGTTTACCACCAACGTGAGGCATGTCGCTGGGAAGTCCAACCCGATTGCTGACTGTCTCTCCCGGGCCATCGCTGGTGCCGCCCATTTGGGACTCGACTAGAGCCAGATGGAGGCTGACCAGGCCGACCCAGGAGTGCAGGCATGCAGGACCGCCGACACAGGGCTGCAGTTGGAGGATGTGGCTTTCGACGACGCCGGCGCCACGCTCCTGTGCGACGTCTCTATGGGTCATCCCCGACCAGTCGTTCCGACTGCTTGGAGGCGACGGGTCTTCGACGCAGTCCATGGGCTGTCTCACACTGGCAGAAAGCCTTCACAGAGGTTGGTGGCGGCAAAGTTTGTCTGGCATGGACTCAAAAAGGATGTGAGGGACTGGGCTGACACCTGTGTGGAGTGCCAACGCTCCAAAGTGCTTCGGCACGTCAAAGTGCCCCTGATACCTTTCACGGTACCTGAGAGGAGGTTCGACCACGTGAATGTGGACCTGGTAAGCCCCCTACCCCCCTCCCGTGGTTTCACATACCTGCTCACCATGGTTGACAGGACCACGCGATGGCCAGAGGCCGTCCCGCTTTCGTCCACGACAGCGCCTGAGGTTGCCCGAGCGTTCATCGGAACCTGGGTCGCCCGCTTTGGCACCCCATCTGACCTCTCCTCGGACAGAGGGCCGCAATTCACGTCAGCGCTCTGGGAGGAGATCGCCGCGGGTTTACGGGTGAGGCTCCATCGCAACACAGCATATCACCCTCAGGTGAATGGATTGGTCTAGAGGTTCCATCGCTTGATGAAGGCCGCATTGCGGGCTACCCTCAAGGACGACCGCTGGGTCGACAAACTGCCTTGGGTCATGCTTGGGCTCAGGACGGCTCCCAAGGAGGACCTCCAGTCCTCATCTGCCGAACTGGTCTACGGACAGCCACTTCGGGTCCCGGGGGATTTCCTTCCCACCGCCACAGCTCCCTGGTCCGCCAGATGCCAACGGACTGCGCTGCAGGAGGAAGCCAGGGCTTTTGCACCGGTCCCCACTTCTCAGCATGGCGGCTCTCAGTCCTATGTCCCCACGGAGCTGCGGTCGGCGGAGTATGTTTTCATCCGTTATGACGCGCACCGCGGTCCCCTGCAGCCACCCTACGATGGCCCATTTCGGGTACGGGACACTGGAGATAAGCACTTTGTGGTGGAGGTTGGCAGCAGGCTGGAGCGGGTTTCTGTGGACCGCCTCAAGCCTGCTCACCTGGACTTAGACCGCCCTGTTGGTCTTGCCCTGCCCCCACGGCGGGGGCGCCCCCCGGCTCTGCCCCCCTCCCCCGGCGAGCCGCCCCCTGCTTCCCCAGCCCCTCCCTTTCCCCGGTCCAGCTGTGAGGACTCTGCTGCTTTGCCTGCGGTTAACCAGCCCCCAGCTCCTGTTCAGTGGAGCCTTTGGGGCAGAGAGAGCCGCCCCCCTCGCCACACTGACTTTTCGTATTAAGGCGAATTCTGGGGGGACGTGTGTAGTGGTTATGGGGCTACATAATTCCCCCTATTGAGCTAGTATGAACGTTATTTTACAGCTGCTGTTTCCTCGGTTCGGGTATACAGTGACACACTTCCGCTGCGCGGGTTTTTTGTTGTTGTGGTAATGGTGGAAGGAATATATGGTGCACGTTGTGTAGCCGAAAGAGAAAGTTGTCACGACTCCTGCTTGAGCTCCTCTACACTGGTGACCCCGACGTTTGTCTCTTGGTAGTTATCAGAGACAATCTTTCGAACGAACATGGTTGACGAAATCAACGCGGTTTCTCTCAAATTGCCAGAGTTCTGGGAGTCATCGGCAACGACATGGTTCGCCCAGGCGGAAGCGCAGTTTGCTATCCGCAAAATAACGGATGATGCTACTAAATACTACTACGTGGTATCGGCGCTCGGATGTTCGACTGCAACTAGAGTGGTGAGTCTCCTTACAAATCCTCCGGTGGCAGACAAATACAAGGGGCTCAAAGACCACCTCTTGAAGATTTTTGAACTTTCCGACGCCGAGAGGGCCCACCGTCTCTTTTCTCTGCAAGGCTTGGGTGACAGCAAGCCATCCGAGCTCATGGACAAAATGCTGAATCTGCTGGGACCGGCGCACACACCTGATTTCCTCTTTGTACAACTGTTTCTGCGACACCTGCCTGCTCAGGTGCGGACCGCTTTGGCTAACACCAGCATTACTGATTGCCGCAAGCTAGCTGAAGAAGCTGACAAGTTCTTCTTGGCCAGCCAACAGCAGCACTGCGCGTCCGCGCTCACCCCTGCCCACCCCTACACGCCACCACCTGGTGACTCCATGGTGGTCGCCGCGGCAACCCCTGGTCGGCGACAGGAGCCCGGCCTGTGCTTTTACCATGCAAAGTTCGGGGCCAAGGCGAAAAAGCGCACCTCCCCGTGCAATTTCAGCTCATCGGGGAAACGCCAAGGCCGGCGCTCACTAGTGGCCATGGGCGTCGGCGTGGAGGACAACAGGCTACTTTTCCTGCGAGACTCCATCTCGGGGCGGTGTTTCCTATGCGACACTGGGGCGCAGAGGAGTGTTGTACCTGCATCGAGTGTGGACGCCCTGTCGGGCGCTCACGGCCCTCCCATGGAAGCTGCTAATGGCAGCTCTATCCGTACGTACGGCACGAGGCACATTGACATGTGTTTTAACGGACAACGGTTCAGCTGGGATTTTGTCACCGCCGACGTGGCATTTCCCCTCCTCGGTGCAGATTTTCTTTGTGCTCATGGGCTGCTGGTGGACGTCAGGAATCGACGCCTGATTGACGCCGTCACCTTCGCTTCACACGCGTGTGCACTCAGCAATACAGGCTCCGTCAGGCTGTCCAGCATGCTCTCCAATGAGGACGTGTTTCTCCATCTTCTCTCCGAGTTCCCTGACCTCACTCAGCCCACATTCTCGTCATCTACAACCAAACATGGGGTTGCGCACCACATCGTCACCACCGGCCCGCCGGTGCACGCCCGAGCTCGGCGCCTCGACCCGACCAAGCTCTCTGTCGCCAAGGCGGAGTTTGAGAACATGGAGCGCCTCGGCATCATCCGTCGCTCCAGCAGCCCGTGGGCTTCACCCCTCCACATAGTGCCTAAGCCTGGCGGTGGGTGGCGTCCATGTGGTGACTACCGTCGGCTCAATGACACAACAACACCAGACTGCTACCTGGTCCCTCGCATCCAAGATTTCTCCACCCACCTGGCTGGGAAAGTGATCTTTTCCAAGGTGGACCTCGTCCGTGGATACCACCAGGTGCCCGTCCATCCCGCTGATGTCCCCAAAACGGTGTGGTAATAGTGGAAGGAATAAATGGTGCAAGTTGTGTAGCCGAAAGAGAAAGTTGTCACGACTCCTGCTTGAGCTCCCCTACAATATCAATATTATATCCATGCACAGCCCATCTCTAATATATACATCTAGAGATACACACATACATAAATGCACTTACATTTATACACAGAAGAAAGACAATGAATACATATACATGGGGAGGGCATGAAAATGGGGGAGAACACATGACAACAAAAGAGAATGAGAGAATGAATGTCACTCTGCCAAGGCAGGGACACAGAAATCAGACAGAATATAGAATAAAACAGAGGCGGGAGGGGTTGTCAAGATGTGGTTAAGATGGAGTCGGTAATGTGCGATGCGTGGGTTTGTTTGACCAGTAAATGAGACTGGTCTGAATTCCACTCACTGACAATCTTTGCAAACCACTTTCCTGATGCGTTTCCATCGCTGAATTTTCCAATAAATGCTTATCAAATCACTATATTATGAAATTATGCCGCGTGCTTCTCAACAGCTCATCTATGGCCAGAGACGGGGAGGAAATAATGGGTTACACATCTAGTTGCAGACCCACTTGATGAAGTTATTAAAATGAACTGCTGAAACCCCTTCACAAGATTATACCCTGCGGAGCCATGTCTGTGTGGTGAACAATGAGGGGATTGTGCAGGGTAAATGGAGGGTCTGTGTACAGTAAAGTGTGGCTCGCTCATCACGCTAAACAAATTTGTGCAAGAAGTCAAGAGAGAATCCATAATCATTTGTGCTTGTTGATTTCTCGCTTTCGTCTAGACAATCTAGACCCCAGTGAAGGATAGTCACCATATTCTGTCCTCTGTTTTTGCTCCACTTCAAGAAAGCTAATTATTTATGCTGTTAAGGGTGGCGGTAAAGCTCAGTCTCTTCCTTAAGATGAGGCTTTCTGAGAGAGGAGGGAGGGAGAGACAGAGAGAGAGACAGAGAGACGGAGAGAGAGAGAGCGAGAACGTCCCAGTTGACAGGCAAACTTCAAGGGGAAAAGGAATATCATTTCTCACTATAAAATGATGGCAGTATCGCTACTGTGTAGATAGGGCATGTACCTCTTTCCTATCTAAGAACATAGGCCTTCAACGCCTTTGATCAAACATGAATCACTGAGGGATCCCGTTCCCAGAATTGGAAAAAAAAAGTCTTTGGAGATATGAAGTAAAAAAAATCTCTCCAGAAATTTTCAACAGAGTTTTATATATGTATATATAAAAAATCTCTCTCTCAGCCTTTTTTGGATGGTGTGACTTCCTCAAGCTCGGGTCCTCTACCAGAGGCCTGAGAGTTTGAGGGTTCTAAGCAGTACCTTAGCTGTTCCTAGGACTGCACTCCCCTGGACAGAGACCTCAGATGTTGTTGCTGGAATCTGCTGGAGCCACTCTCCCTGTTTTGGGGGTCACAGCCCCTGGTGCTCCTATTACCACTGGGACTACTGTGGATTTCACCTTCCACATCCGATCTAGTTCTTCCTTCAGCCCTTGGTGTTTCTCTAGCTCCTCTTGCTCTTCCTGATGTTGCTTTTGCTCAGGATTGCTACATCCTTCACTACTGCTGTCTTCTGTTCCTTGTCGACCACCACAGTGTCTGGTTGGTTAGCCAGCACCCGCTTGTCAGTCTGGAACGTGAAGTCCTACAGGATCTTAGCTCTGCTATTCCCAACCACCTTTGGCGGTGTCTCCCATTTGAACTTGAGGACTTCCAGTCTGTATTCTGTACAGATATTCCTGTACACTATCCCAGCCACTTGGTTATACCTTTCAGTGTATGATTTCTCAGCTAGCACCTTACACCCTGCTGCTAAGCGCTGGACTGTCTCAGGGGCGTCTTTGCACAGCCTGCATATATACATATATACATACATATACATATATACATATACATATATACATATATATATACATACACACACACACACACACACACACACATAGGAATCCTTTTGTGGGTGACATTTTTAGGGGGTCAGACAAACGAACAAGGTCGAAGAAAGAGTCTGACTAAGGAGAGACAGATTGGTCAGTCAACCGGGCACGGATCACCTCTATCCATAGGAAAATGGGCTGGAGTAAAACTATTAAATATGACTATAATACCCTTGTAGTCTTTTTGGTCACATTGCTATACAAATACTATAGTATTTCTGTAGTCTAGAAAGTTTTCCTTAAGTGTTCCAATAGTATTACTAAAGAAATATTGCAGTACAGTGCTGAAGTGTTTCTCTAGAAATGTGATGAAAACACCCCCCAAGTAATTCCAGTAGTTAACCACAGGAAAGCATCCATCCATCCATTATCCAAACCGCTTATCCTGCTCTCAGGGTGGCAGCGACGCTGGAGCCTATCCCAGCAGTCACTGGGCAGCAGGCAGGGAGACATCCTGGACAGGCTGCCAGGCCATCACAGGGCCACACACACACACACACACACACACACACACACACACACACACACACACACACACACACACACACACACATTCACATAGGGACATTTAGTACGGCTGATTCACCTGACCTACATGTCTTTGGACTGTTGGAGGAAACTGGAGCACCCGGAGGAAACCCACGCAGACACGGGAAGAACATGCAAACTCCACACAGAGGACGACTTGGGACAACCCCCAAGGTTGGACTACCCCGGGGCTCAAACCCAGGACCTTCTTGCTGTGAGGCGACCGCGCCAACCACTGCACCACCATGCTGCCCTGGTTAGATTATATAACATAAAAAAACACTTTTTTTTTATTGCATCCTTTGAGACTTGAAGAATTGCGTTTTATTACATCATGATTTCAGTTAGAATTTGATTAATCGTTCAGCCCTAATCAAGGCCCACATTAGAAGGTTCGGCATCGACCTTAACACCCGGGAACAAGCAGCAAAAAACAGGGAGGCCTGGGGACTGGCTGTCCGTGAGGGTGCCAGGGCCCTACGACCATGACCGCCACCGTGCTGCTGAAAACAAGCCCAGACTCAGAAAGGAGCGAGTTACCAGAAAGGCCCAAAAACCACACCCTCAACCACTTCTTCACACCCTTGCCCACACTGCCCCAAAATACGCTGCTCCAGGATGGGCCTCTCTACGCCCACCTGAAGACCCATATGGACCTAGAAGGAGCACAGTCATACCTGACCCCGAGTGACCGCCGATGATGGTGTGTGTGTGTGTGTGTGTCTGTGTGTGTGTGTGTGTGTGTGTGTGTGTGTGTGTGTGTGTGTGTAAAGCATGGAAACAGCAAAAACACATGCAGACCATAAAAGTACCAACAGAACAAGCACAGAGCTTCCAGTAAGCGTTTCGTCATCGTTGTCAAAAAATACCACTCAGTGGAGACGATCCAAATAGGACGTATATATATATCGCTTGAAAAATGGGCCGACAACCACAACGAAGTGATTTCTTGCAGCTACCAAGCGATCCGGTGCCCGAGAGGTTTGCTTTCCCCGGAGAGACCGAGGAGCAGACGCACGCTGACAAACAAGAGGAAAATGTGGTTTTGTCAAAGCTGCAGCTCATAAGAAGCAGCAACTGCGTGGCCCTTGATCGGTCACGGCTCAGAATAAACTGGCTGTTTCACGCGGGTCCTAACCCAGCCCCTTATTATTCCCTTCCCCCTCACCGTGTGAATCTGGAACAAAGACGGTTACACCAGTGGTGACATTTTCTTTTCTTTTTTTTCCCAAAGTGGATGTATAGTATTCCGAGAAGCCCTGATGTTGGGTTGGCACCCTGCCCAAATGCAGCTGGAGTGCACTGAGTCAGATTATTCTTTGTTGTCCTTGAGTTGAGGAAGTTCATTCACGTTAGCGAATTGATGTGAGAACACTGATGGCGGCGTTTCATAAAGCCGGCGGAGGACAGCGAGATAGCGCAGCGCCGTCGAGATTTTAAATAACGGCTGCTGAATACCAGAAGCAGCAGCTGCAGTGAAACGGTAAACACCCACCCATCCATTATCTGAACCGCTTATCCTGCTCTCAGGGTTGCGGGGATGCTGGAGCCTATCCCAGCAGTCACTGGGCGGCAGGCGGGGAGACACCCTGGACAGGCCACCAGGCCATCACAGGGCCCACACACACACCTATTCATATCTAGGGACAATTTAGTACAGCTGATTCACCTGACCTACATGTCTTTGGACTGTGGGAGGAAACCGGAGCCCCCGGAGGAAACCCACACAGACACGGGGAGAACATGCAAACTCCACACAGAGGACGACCCGGGATGACCCACCAAGGTTGGACTACCCCGGGGCTCAAACCCAGCACCTTCTTGCTGTGAGGCGACCGCGATTGCACCACCATGCTGCCGACAAGGTAAACAAAAACATAAAAAGGCATCATGCAAGTGTCAAATAGTCGCCACAGCATAAAGAAAACCGAGATGTCACCAGACGGGAAACACAGGCCGCTGAATAACAGGCGGGCAGTCTAGAGGTCACCACGCCATCACAAATTTAGCCATCTTACCCAGATAGCAAATCTACTGTGGCCCAGACCCGTCCCACACCTGACACTTTCATCTGGCCCACATACCGCATGGAATGATGGCACCTGGGCGGTCAGCTCCTGTTTGCCAGATCTGGGCCAGAACCAAGCCATAGCAATGCCGCATGTGCCACATATTTGTCAAAGGTGGCCCATATTTGTTTTGTGATATTTGGGCCATATTCACCATTTACCACACGGGCCACTTCAGGGTCACATCCAGATTCCATGTTGCCGAGAGCACCGCATCTTTGCCAGAAAAGGCCCACATTTGATTTGGCATATTTGGGCCATATCTGCTGTTATACATGTGGGCCACTTCAGGCTCACATCCATCTTGTCAGGGCCAGAAGAAGACCATCAGTGCCGCATCACTGCCTGAAGTGGCCTACATCCGGATGCTGTCTGGGGAGGGCCATCCCATACACTTTTCTTAAGTTGTCGAAAAATTGTGGGTAAATGGTCATGACCAACGGTCGGTTGTCTTGGATCATTCGGTGTGACAGGGTTAAAGACGTAGGCTACGATGAAGTTTTAGCAGTGTCAGAAAATCTGGGCTGGGATCGTGTAGAGTAGCAGGTCTACGACGACTAAAAAGTACAACTACAGCGTGGCGGTCTATTCCGTTGCCTGCCAACACGGGGATCGCCGCTCAAATCCCCGTGTTACCTCCGGCTTGGTTGGGCGTCCCTACACACAATTGGCCGCGTCTGCGAGTGGGAAGCTGGATGTGGGTATGTGCCCTGGTCGCTGCACTAGCACCTCCTCTGGTCAATCGGGGGCGGCTGTTCGAGGAGGGAGGGGGAACTGGGGGGGAATAGCGTGATCCTCCCACGCGCTACGTCCCCCTGGTGAAACTCCTCACTGTCAGGTGAAAAGAAGCGGCTGGTGACTCCACATGTATCGGAGGAGGCATGTGGTAGTCTGCAGCCCTCCCTGGATTGGCAGAGGGGGTGGAGCAGCAACCAGGGTGGCTCGGAGGAGTGGGGTAATTGGCCAAGTATAATCGGGGAGAAAAAGGGGGAGGGGGAGTACAACTACAATACCGTCCTGGTGAGTGAGGGAACAACAGGCGCATGGTGGCGTGTTATCCCACCGCTCCAGCTGTGAAAACACTCATCATCATTAATGCAGCTGTATGTTTTATTTCTACACAAGACCATTCTTTTAAAATTTAATTTATTTCTGACTTTTTTCCCAATTTAGTGGCCAATCGATCCCTATTCTAGTTCAAACACCCACCCTCGTACTGCACGCGTTCGCCAACTGCATCTCTCCGGCCGGCAGTCTCGAAGGAGACGCCGAGGCGACTCCAGGCCGAACCGACTCCAGGCCGAACCACGGCTTTTTCCGACACACACACAGAGACGCATTCATGTGACGAACACAAGCCGACTCCGCCCCGCTCCCGGAGACAGCGTTGCCAATTATTGCCGCTTCATCGAGTCCGGCCATAGTCGGATCTGACGAGACCGGGGCTCCCCAGCGGGCAACTGCATCGACACAAAGCCGATGCTTAGACCGCCACACCACCGCGGGTAAGATTTGACCTTTTAGTGATGTACAATAAATGTGTGAGACGGCCATGGCTGTACTGTCTGTAGCGGCTTTAAAGGACAGAAGTGATTGATGCGTCTGTGCTTGCTGCTGCAGTGCACGCCAGCCCGTTCCTGTTCACAGGAGGTAAGTGACATACTCTTGCTAGCTGGAGATCGCCTCACCCAGCTCACTCAGCGGAGCCGCATCATGCAAGGTGTGGTGATGCCCGCGTGATGGCGGGATGCTAGGCGGTCCAGAAGCTATCTGAGTCGACGCTGGGAGGATCCAGAATTCAAGAGCAGGCGTGTTCCTGAAAAGCGCTCAGTCTACTCAGAGGTTAGGAGGCTTACACACCTTTTGACGGCCAGGGACCGTTCACAGGGTACCTCCTTCTCTTTCCACAACTGTCCCGTTTGTCTTTAGAAACCAGGCAGTGGAAACACACCATTATTATTATTATTATTATTATTATTATTCAGCTTCCTGGAGATGCAAAATGACGGGGGATGAGCGAGGAGCCAGCCAGCAGATGGATGCCTGCGGGGGAGTGGAGAGGACGAGGACGTGGGAGGCTGATGACTGGATGTACTGTGCAAATGTGCATGTGTGTGCGTGTGCATGTGTGACTGACACACAGAGAAATGTAGGGATACAAAGAGAGAGGAGGGGGAGACGGATGGAGACGGGGAGAGAGAGAGAGAGAGAGCGAGGGCGAGAGAGGAGAATGAAGTTTGGGAGATGGGGCTTTTTCAAGTAAATGGCTTGAGAGCATTTGCCATCTCGCTCAGCGGTTGAGAAAGCACACGTCAACCTGTCAATCACCTGCCAAAAAGCAGACCAGACCACCTCCAGCAAGGCAGACCTGCGAGCACCCACCCCTAACCCCCCATAATCACCCTACCCACCCAACACACACACACTCCCTTTCCCCCTCTATCTCTCACACACACACACACACTCTCAAACCCCCTCAATTAAATATGTTCCCTTCCCTCCAGCAACCTGATGTCTGACTGTACTTGCCCGACGGCACAAGAGCACTGCAATGCACTTCTACTGCAATGACACACGGCTTGGTATAGATCAGACCTTTTACTGAGTTAGCGGGACAACGATGGGGGCCTGACTGCACTGAGTGATCCAAACAGCAAGCTCTCGCGTGGGTGTGTGCTATCAAAGACAGGCTACACACACACAAACACACACACACACACACACACACACACACACACACACACACACACACACACACACACACACACACACTTCTTCTTCGTCATCGATTGGCTGCTCCTGTTAGGGGGCGCCACAGGGGATCATCCGTTTCCATCTCTTCCTGTCCTTTGCATCTTCCTCTGTCATACCAGCCACCTGCATGTCCTCCCTCACCACATCCATAAAGCTCCTCTTTGGCCTTCCTCTTCTCCTCTTCCCTGGCAGCTCCATATTCAGCATCCTTCTCCCAATATACCCAGCATCTCTCCTCCACACATGTCCAAACCATCTCAATCTTGCCTCTCTTGCTTTGTCTCCAAACCGTCCAACCTGAGCGGTCCCTCTAATATACTCGTCCCTAATCCTGTCCTTCTTTGTCACTCCCAGTGAAAATCTTAGCATCTTCAACTCTGCCACCTCCAACTCTGCCTCCTGTCTTTTCATCAGTGCCACTGTCTCCAAACCATACAACATAGCTGGTCTCACATCCATCTTGTAAATCTTCCCCTTAACTCTTGCTGGTACCCTTCTGTCGCAAATCACTCCTGACACTCTTCTCCACCCACTCCACCCTGCCTGCACTCTCTTCTTCACCTCTCTTCTGCACTCCCCGTTACTTTGGACAGTTGACCCAAGGTATTTAAACTCATACACCTTCATCACCTCTACTCCTTGCATCCTCACCATTCCACTGTCCTCCCTCTCATTCACACATATGTATTCTGTCTTGCTCTTACTGACTTGCATTCGTCTTCTCTCCAGTGCATACCTCCACCTCTCCAGGCTCTCCTCAACCTGCTCCCTACTCTCAACATATACTAGATCACAATGTCATCCATGAACATCATAGTCCACAGAGACTCCTGCCTGATCTCGTCTGTCAGCTGGGAATGGAAACACACATGCACAAAATAGATAGCCATGTACGGGAACATGCATGCACATGCAAAGCCATGGACATTAAGGACAGATGTGCAATAGCAGCTGTATTACTTCCAAGACACACAAGAGATCTTAGCCCTAACACACATACATGGGCAAACACTTATACATGCACTGTGTACGCAAACACAAATATCTTCCCACAACATTTGGACGTGGATATATGTGTGCAGATTTATGTGCTGAGAGTAACGGGAGGTTGGCGCATAAGATTTCAGCTCTTAAGTGAAAGCACTTGTGTAAACGCGGCCATGAATAATCCATTAGACTCCATCAGACAACAACATCTCACCAAGTCCGGGTCAGGTTCCACATTAATCTGGCCTAACAAGCCGAACAAGCCTCACGGCTGTGCAGAAATTTCTCTTCTGTATGCAAATATCTCCAGGTCCGTCCATGTGCTACGCAAAAAAAAAAGTCAGTGCTTTGCAGCCTGCGTAGAAGTTCTTCGATAAAACAGTTATTAAAGTAATTCTGCAGTTACACACACTGGAATCACACATTAACGAAGAGTTTTCCCTGCCTACATTTGTCGGTTGACCTTGCACTATAAAGACCAGGAACTACGCACCTCACTGTAATCCTTCCATGCTAATGTTTAAAATCCTGCAGAGACCTAAGCGCAGACAGCAGAAATAAGACTAATGAGCTCCTCGAGCCAAACTCATCTAAGAGCATCAAACGACAACGTTATGTGAATGGGGTTTGTTAAGCTTGCTTTGCATCACTTCTCTTTTCTCTCGAACTGCGGAACTACAACACCGTGCCAGCTACGAAGCATTTTACCTACAGCTCCTGGAACAATTCAGAAATACACGTGCCAGCTGGGAATGAGAAAAACTCTACACACACACCGTTATAAACACCAATACCAATGTATCGGCAATTAGCTCATATCGGCCGATAATATCGGCACACTGATTTATCACTGTGCTGATATTATTCCTTTTTTTAATTTTCGATTTCCCCCCTTTTCTCCCCAATTGTACTTGGCCAATTACCCCACTCTTCCGAGCAGTCCCGGTCGCTGCTCTACCCTCTCCCCCGATCCAGGGAGGGCTGGAGACTACCACATGCCTCCTCTGATACATGTGGAATCGCCAGCCACTTCTTTTCATCTGACAGTGAGGAGTTTTGCCAGGGGGACGTAGCGCATCGGAGGATCACGCTATTCCCCCAACTTCCTCCTCCCCCCGAACAGGCACCCCAACCGACCAGAGAAGGTGCTAGTGCAGCGACCAGAACCCATACCCACATCCGACTTCCCACCCAATTGTGTCTGTAGGGAACGCCTGACCAAGCTGTAGTTCACATCGGGATTCGAACCGGTGATCCCCGTGTTGGTAGGGAACAGAATAGACCACTACGCAACCCGGATGCCAAACTCTACTATTCTGACCCACCCACACACACACACACACACACACACACACACACACACACACACACACACACACACACACACACACACACACACACACACACACACAACCGTGGTGGCGTAGGGTATATCAGTCTCATAGTCTAGCAAATGTCCATTTATGATCCAAAGATAAATACTTTCTTGGTATTTTGCGATGAAATATTAAGTAAGTAGAAATATGGACGACACAAGATGGACCCTCGGTTTTCACAAACTACAGAGTTGGTTTTGTTGAATAATGTATTGATGGTCACGCAGTACACGTCAGAGTATGGATGATACCTGAGCAAAACGGAAACTCCTGTGACCAGGACAGAAAGTGTTTAATGCTCAGTTATGGATTTCCAATGCCGTTGCTAAGCACCTGACTGGTCAACTAACCCCTGCAAACGTGCAGAAGAGCCAAACATGCATGTTGCATGTATGGTCATGCATGTGAGTATGTGTGTGCCTGGACCAACTCCATTAATATTTGACATCATTCTTTCAGACAAAGCACTGATTTAATACGTTGTCATGAATATTTACAGCACGGCAACAAGCTGGGGAATACACACACCGGCCATCATTACAGTATGTCAAGATACAGTTATGGGTGGGGGGCCATTTGGTCCATAGATGAAGCACATATTAAGCACAGCTGCATAGAATAAATAAATAAATAAGATCATTATGAATCTTTCTGCCAACACTGATAAACAATTAAAAAAGGGAAATTAACTCATCTCATGCTCCAAAATGGCCGCTGCAGGTGCTGTGGCTCTGCAACACAGATGTGACTGAGCATGTTGACAGAAGGCTTGTACAAGTCAAAAGCAAAGGAGGCCATGCTGGAGTTGGTGGTCCAGTTATGCAGAATAACAATGCAGGGTGCTCAAACCACAACTGCTCCTTACACGTCCCACGTAGAGCCCTGCACGGGCCCAAAACCCCAGCCCTAGCCCGGCCCCACAAACTCTGCAATTTTAGGGCGTCCGGGTAGTGTGGCGGTCTATTCCGTTCCCTACCAACACGGGGGATCGCCGGTTCGAATCCCCGTGTTACCTCCGGCTTGGTCGGGCGTCCCTACAGACACAATTGGCCATGTCTGCGGGTGGGAAGCCGGAAGTAGGTATGCGTCCTGGTCGCCGCATTAGCGCCTCCTCTGGTCGGTCAGGGCGCCTGTTTGGGGGGAGGGGGAACTCAGGGGGGGATAGCGTGGTCCTCCCACGCGCTACGTCCCCCTGGCAAAACTCCTCACTGTCAGGTGAAAAGAAGCGGCTGGCAACTACATGTATCGGAGGAGGCATGTGGTAGTCTGCAACCCTCCCCGGATCGGCAGGGGAGGTGGAGCAGTGACCAGGACAGCTCAGAAGAGTGGGTAATTGGCCGAATACAACTACGGAGAAAAAGGGGCAAAAAAAACTGCAATTTTTCAGCCCAACACCGACACCAATATCACTTTAAGAGTTCTCTGAAACATGCAAACACACACACACACACACACACACACACACACACACACACACACACACACACACACACACACCATGATCGACTGTCACGTGTAATGCACGTGTATGTGCCTATGTATAGTATTTATAATATTCATAATAGGATCAATACAACAATATTTCATACGGTGGCCTGTGTGTGCTCTGCACATATAAGGGAAGTTAAATGAGCCCAGATCTGATCCGAGCCCGATCTATAAGAAAAAAAGAGGCCCAAGCCAGGCCCAAATCGACTCAACGTACGGGCTTTGCAGAAGTAGTCCCAAAACCTGTGCGAATCATTTCAGACAGGAAAACCAGAACGTGCATATTTACAAGGCAATCGCTCATCTCTTCTTCCACGGTCCCGTCCCTAATTCCAATGCAAAGCTGTTCTGCTGTCAGCCCTAGCATTAGCATGCACGTTAGGCTATGGCCGGGCTTTTCCCAGGCCTGACAAGGCCTTCTGGCTTTGTGAATAATGAACTTGTGCTGCAGAAAATCCCACTTGTAATCATTTGCAGGCCTCAGGATTTGATAAATTGTTTATCGGCTGTTGCGTTCATTTGGATGCGAGGGGAACTCTGTTTGGGTGCTATACTGCTCCGTAACGTCTCCTGACAGGGCCGCTCTCATGCATAAAGGAGAAGACCTACGGGTCTGAGGTTCAAATCCAACCAAAAAAAGGTGCCAACCCTCAGAGGAGCAGCACAATATGCCGGGACAAAGCAGTATATGAGTTCGAGAGGAAACGATGCGGTTGTGTTTTGACACTTGTGGTACAATGTGAGTCACCGTGAATGAATCGATGAGTGAAGACACTACAAGTTAAACCTCAACAGACGAACAAGATACCTGCAAGTGAGTCATGACTTAAAATTAGCCAGGGGTCTTTGTTTTGTTACTTGCAGTTGGCTAAAAGATAAAAGACCCCATTTGTCATCTTTCCTAAAAATTATTTCCTGTGCCAGAGACCAGCCGTTGATCTTCCACCGATCACCCTCTGTCTCTCTTTACCTCACCTTTCTTTCCCTCGCGACATTTACGGGCGCGGCACGGCTGATGTGTCCCTGTGAGTGGAGACGAGGCAGCACAGCCGTCTCCGCTTCCCTCCTCCCCGCCATCACGGTCTCCCTGGTAACAGTGGGCTGATGCTGGGGGACTTTGATGGTTGCCTGTGGTGTGGATGGTGCTTCTGTAGCACATCAGAGTACTCTCCCTGTGGCAGGTAGTGCCCAGTCCCCATCTCTTACTGTCCTCTGAACATGGGTGGGAGGTGAGTAGTGGGTCTGGCAGACTAAGCTGGAGAGTTCTGCAGGCCCACGGGGTCCGGTCAGTGCCATGCCATACCTGGCTAGCTGTCATCTCACATAAGCACAGGGTGGGACAGCTAACACAATTCTGGGACTGCTTTGTGTCAGCATCCGGCCTATTTGAGTGACAAGACGTTTCTAAATATAGCACCATGCACCTTTCCTATTACGTTCTCTTCTCATTATAGTGCTCTGCTCTTGTTCTAGATGCTTCAGGGCCTGCAGGAATATGACAGAAGACGGCACAGCAATCAATACAGCTGTTAGCATGAGCACACCAGAGGAAGGACCGAGGCTTACTCAACCATACACTTCACCTTTAAGAGATGGTGTTCAAGCAGCATTGAGTCTGTCATCCGAAAAATCATCCCTGTCACCATTTTACACCGTTTCCTTGAACTTACGGGGAAACCGCTGGGAGAGGCGCAGACTAGCTAGCCTGCAGCATGCAATCAGGTTGTGAATACCATAGACATATAAAGAGTAGACGCTGCATTGGCTGTTGGGGCACGAGAAATACGGCCGCCATCTTGGACCGGTCAGCCTACAAGTTGCCTAGCAGCAGAATACACGACTTAGAAAGATGCCAGAACACTGTTCAGCATATTCCTGCTCCAATCGACGGACCGTCGAAAACAGGGCTCGGGGGATTACTTTTCACAAGTAAGATTGAACATCACCATTGGTTGTATTTTGTGAATATAATATTACTGTACTGTATTTATGTCCAACTGCGAAATCGTAGCCAGCTAGCTAGGCTATGCTCAGTGCCGGTGTTCACCCGGCTATGAACTGAGACTTTATAAGTCATATTCCATAACACTGACTTTACAACTGACAAAAGAATGCTATTGTACAAATAAAACAATATTAACGTTACTGGTATTATATTGACCAGCGAATTTTACATAGGTGGCACAGACTGTATTATTCACATGTAATCCATCCTAACAACAGTAAGATAGGGGAGAACCGGGCCCAAAGTAACACGCCGCGAAATTAGCACAGAGCTTTTTTCGAAGGAAACAAAATAGGACGTGATGCAATTAAGTCAGTGTGTGTTTATAAGACCTCTCCCTTCTCCCAAAAAATTGGCGCGATACGCAGTTATTTAAAAAAGTTATAGAGCGAAAGCTGTCCTGTGATGGGTGCCGTGCGAGCCTTGTCAGAGATGCTGTCCCATCATCATTTGACGAGAGCTACCTACCACCTTCTAGCCCTGAAACACAACGGCGGGCGGCCTAGTGATTCCATCACAAGGCACAGTGAAGGTTTGATTTCATTATCTTGTTTTAAAAAATATTTTAATCTTTGTATATTAAAGTTGCTTTGTTCTTTGTTCTTATTTTCTCTGTTCTGTAAAGTGTCTTTGAGCACTGTGTAAAGCGCTATATAAATATAATGTATTATTATTATTATAAGGTGCTGAGAGCTGCAGAGAGGGTGATTCGCCAAGCTGCAACAAAGCAAACTCCAAAGCTGTCTACAATCACCCACATCGTCCGAGAGGAGATTGGCACGGAGGATGTTTTTCTGCTTGGAGAACACATTGAGGAGACACAGTTTGGCATCGACAACCACCACTACAACTTGTTGTCTTTGGTTGTGTCTGTGTTTCTCAAGATAAGTTTGCACCACATTGCAAAACTCACCTCTCTTGACCTGCAGAAAGGGAGCACGAGAAAGAAACTCTGCAAAACAGTTCTCTTTCAAGGGTTTTAGGGGTTTCATGTCAAACTTTAATTAGCAACTTTTATTTTTTCCCCTACATTGTTATGCTACATTGTTTATATATTTATCTCTCTTTAAAATATATATGTATATCTGTATTTATTTTTTATTATTACATCATACTATTGGCTATAATTACGATATTATTACAGTATTATACCACTTTATTATACACACACACACACACACACACACACACACACACACACACACACACACTGTATAATTCCTACCCTCACATGTAAATATTTTGTGTTGTTGTCAGTGTTTACGTTTGTCCATTGTGTGCAATGTACTGGTCACCTATGTAAGCAACTTTGTACATGTGTAAATATGGTTTGGGGCGGGGATTTATATATATTTTCATTTTCTCTGATATATAACATATATTGTTGTTATATATACTGTAGATATATAATGTGTTCATATATTGTTTATATATTTATATAGCCTAATCATATATTGTTTCTTCAACTTATTAAAATAGCTAACTTTACTGTCACTATCTGCTTCTGCCTCTCTATCATATTTTAGCGTGTGTGTGTGTGTGTATATATATATTTATAGTGAGTGTTTTGCTAAATACCGTATTGTTCCGAATATAAGACGACCCTGATTATAAGACGACCCCCCCCTTTTTCAAGACTCATTTTTGGAAAAATACTTTTTGAAGAGCAAATATTGGTTTTATAAAGAAAAACATTATATTTGAAAATAATGATAATAAAAACACACTGAATAAAACAAGGTAGTCTGTTTAACAGCTTTTAAATAAAATTATGTTTTCAATATATTTTAGATGAAATTGTCACATTTAAATAAAAAAATGTAAATACATTTGTAAATGAATGACTTATGGTATTTAAATAGCATACAAATGAAAATAAACTGTAGTCTATTGAGACTATCCATCTCATAGTGAAAAAATAACCATTTCAACATTTCAATAACTGCATTAACCATCGAAGTGGTCTAATTTTAGAACGGTCTTGAAACAAATCGGACTGAGTGAGAATGTATATTGACATTCAAAAGTCTAGACCTCGAATGTAAGACGACCCCCACTTTTTCATATGTATTTCCAGGGTAAAAACCCCGTCTTATATTCAGAACAATACAGTACCTACCTATCATACATCACATATATCATATATCAGAATATTCTATTACTGTTAAGCCAACTATGAACATTAAAATACGTCAAACCATGTGTCCTGTATCATAGCTACATGTATGACGTTTTCAGCAACAAAAAATGGCGTGGAAATCAGTTTGGTATTCAGCGAGTTATGATTGATTAACTGCGCTGACAAACACATTACACTGAGTGGAGCGGGTGACCGGTCCAAGATGGCGGCCCCACGGCTCGTCAGCGCCAATAGGCAGTAGCGGTCGATGCGGCGTCTACTCTTTATATGTCTATGGTGAATACAAAGGGTCTTTTCAGGGGCTGGAAGGAGAGGCACTTGAGTCTCACTGAAGGCTCCCTGACACAGCGTGGAAGACCAGCAGCGTCTCGGTTCATTAAAGACCTGGCAATGATTAAGAATGGTGGCTTGTGGGCCTCCGGGTGGCGTAGCGGTTGGCCTATTCCGTTGCCTACAAACACGGGGATCGCCGGTTTGAATCCCCGTGTTACCTCCGGCTTGGTCGGGCATCCCTACAGACACAATTGGGGCGTGTCTGCGGGTGGGGAGCTGGATGTGGGTATGTGTCCTGGTAGCTGCACTAGCGCCTCCTCTGGTGGGTCGGGGCATCTGTGCGGGGGGGGGGTATAGCGTGATCCTCCCATGCGCTACATCCCCCTGGCGAAACTCCTCACTGTCAGGTGAAAAGAAGCGGCTGGTGACTCCACATGTGTCGGAGGAGGTGTGTGGTAGTCTGCAGCCCTTGGCCAAGTACAACTGGGGAGAAAAATGGGGGGGGGGAATCCAAAAAACAAAAAATGGCGGTTTGGTTGCTGGGCAGGTTGTTTTCCATATGTAACGTTCCTACAGCCCTGGCTTAAGAGCGATGTCTTTCCCAACCGCTCAAACAGAGAGAAGCGAGACCAACAAACTTTCTGCTCGAAACTGCAGGTAACAAGGACTGCCATTATTATATACTATATACTACTATACTACACAGCTGTACTACTATAGTACAGCTGTATACCGCTCACACAAACTAGCAGAAAGCTGGAAGTGTTTGCAGTTACTGGCAAGGGGACTCCATGTATTTTACAACACCACCGAAGATTTTATTCAGGATGCAGATACGTGTATGATACCTGCAAGGCATGCGGTAATGATTTCCTGTTACACACTGAGCAGCTGACTGCAAACAGAATTAACTGCCCTCAACTGTCCTGGGGAGCTTCACCAGTCAGGTTGACGGGTACTGCGGAGAATCGATTTAGACTTGGCAGGTCGCGTTCACGGTGCCTAAAAAATAATTGGATAGCTGGGAAAAAAATTGGAAACGAGATTTGAGGGGATACCTGTCTGAAGACTGTTGTCTTTTCTTTCCCAGGAATGCAGTGAGAGGAGAGTAGCTACTCCCGTCTGTTCCCTTCATATTACTCTGCATTAGATGGCACAGGTCCTATCCTGTCTATCCTGTGGCCTGCCAGAGAACACCATTCAGTCTTGCTTCATTTATTTATTGTCGTGGAATTTCCCCCCTTTTTTCCTCCCCAATCATATTCAGCCAATTACCCTGCTCTTCCGAGCCGTCCCGGTTGCTGCTCCATCCCCTCTGCTGACCCGGGGAGGTTCTGCAGACTACCACACGCCTCCTCCGATACATGTGGAGTCGCCAGCCGCTTTTTTTCACCTGACAGTGAGGAATTTCGCCTAGGGGGACGTAGCACATGGGAGGATTATGCTATTCCCCCCAGTTCCACTTCCCCCCTGAACAGACGCTCTGACCGACCAGAGGAGGTGCTAGTGCAGCTACCAGGACACATATCCACATCCGGCTTCCCACCTGCAGCCATGGCCAATTGTGTCTGTAGGGACGCCTGACCATGCCGGGGGTAACACAGGGATTCGAACCGGCGATCCCCGTGTTGGTAGGCAACGGACTAGACCGCTACGCTAACCCGGACACCCTCTACCATTCAGTCTTGTTGCCGGCCATGACATTAGACGCTATTTTAAAGCTCCTGTATGCCTTGACCCTACCTGGCGGCACGGTGGCCCAGTGGTTAGCACTGTTACCACACAGCAAGAAGGGCCTGGGTTCGAACCCCAGTCCGTCTCAGGTCCTTTCTGTGTGGTGTTTGCATGTTCCCCTCGTATCTGTGTGGGTTTCCTCCGGGTGCTCTGGTTTCCTCCCATCATCAAAAAGACATGCATGTTAGGGTTAATACTCCTGTCTGTGCCCCTGAGCAAGGCAACAGAAAGAAGAACAGGAGTTGGTCCCCGGGTGCTGCAGCTGCCCCCTGCTCCTATACAGTAGGATGGGTTACAAGCAGAGAACAAATTCCTTGTAACCTACAATGACAAAAATAACGGCTTTTTTGTGGGTTTGAAAGCTCCCCTGCAGGGCTTTCGGCTGTCATCATCTCCACAGGAAATAAATAAAACGTTTCAATTCTCCTGTTCTGACGCTGTTGGAACCTGGCGCCAGTGGGCGTGATGCCAACCGCAGGGGGAGAAAGGGTTTTAAAAGACGTGAGCTAGGAGCACTGCAAAAGCTTTCACAATTCCCGATTACTTTCTCTAATGTCTTCCAAAACAAAACAAGTCTCCACCAAACAGCTGAGAAACTTTACATGCCGAGGCCGTTTCCTGCTACCGTGCCGCGGCCGAAGGGACAGACGCGGTCAGGCCGCCGTTGAACCAGTGAGTAAACGTATTGATTATCTAGGAGCGCTTTCCACTGGATGTTTGGCGGGTCATGGTGGTGGGGTTTGCATGCCACTGCTGCAAAATATACGTCTGGTTTTTATATGGCCTTGGGAGTTCCACCTTAGATGATGTCGTTTTTTAGATCCATTATTCGAAGTGAGTTGGATCTTAATAAATGCAGGTCTAGTCTCCAGACCCGGACATAAATATCTGCTGTGATGGCCCCTGAACCGCCTTGCACACTTTACAGCCTTGTTCTGATATACTCTCGGACGCATTTGGCTTTACAGCCCGCCTCTGCTTTGTGCGGCATGAGCATAAATCAGAGCCACAATTCGATTCACCTTGAGCCGAAGGTGCGCGATGGGTCTTCCTCATAAGCCCTCTTTTAGCGTGTTCAAGAGAGAGCACGTCCTGCGAATGGCTATAGATGGGTTTCCTTTCATCTCTGGTGTGTGTGTGGTTATAGACGCGCCGGGGTCAGAGGTTAGAGAGTGTGTAAGAAGCGTGCATTGACTTCCTTTCTCGGTCAGAGGCCTCACTTTCTCAAAGCCTTTTGCTAATTGACGCTACACTGTCCCTCATTTGTCTATCGACCGGCCAGCGAACCGACGGGGAGGTGTTCAGATCTGTGACGAAGGCCGAGATGGTCGGGTCGATAGATCTGGAGGGGTAGGTAAACCTCAGAGTTAAAAGCGTCAGTCCGTCTGATGCAAGTAACATGTTTTGATGAAAGGCGCTAGTTGTGTAGCTGTACGGTAGCACAAACCTTCAGCCTGCTGGTGCTTCATCCGCACCACGTTTTACTGGCTGCTTCTGGTGCGAACCGCCATGGTTTAATAGACAAATAAAGGAGAATGGACTGGAAGTCTTTTGCTCTTTACAGCCTGGCCCTACCCTGATCAGAGCACACACACTCACACACTCACACACACTCACTCACTCACTCACTCACACACACACACACACACACACACACACACACACACACACACACACACACACACACACACACACACACACACACACACACAGAGGCGGGCAGTAAAAGAGGACAGCTGGCTGGTTTGATTGACCGTAGAGAGGGCTGTATTGTGGCTGCATTATTTACAAAGGCCAGTGTGTAGCATCTGATGTGAATGAGTCCAGCGGGACTCCGTGATGTTGCAGGACATGAGAGACGGGGAGACACCGAAACTGTGACACAAAGTCTACATAATGTTGCAGGACACGAGAGACGGGGAGACACCGAAACTGTGACACAAAGTCTACATAATGTTGCAGGACACGAGAGACAGGGAGAGACAGAAACTGTGACACAAAGCCTACATGATGTTGCAGGACACGAGACACAGGGAGAGACAGAAACTGTGACACAAAGTCTACATGATGTTGCAGGACACGAGAGACGGGGAGAGACAGAAACTGTGACAGAGTCTACATAATGTTGCAAGACACAATAGACGGGGAGAGACTCAGAAACTGTGACACAGAGTCTACATGATGTTGCAGGACACAGACAAAGAGGCGAGCGATAGAGGTAATGAAAGAAAATGGGGGAAGCCCTGACATCCGTGCTCCTCCCATTATAGAGTGCGCGTCAAGTAGAAAATTAAATGGCTGTGGACGAACACCTCCAGGGACCCGCAGGCCTGAATCAGCAGCTCACACAATGACTGGACGTCATCTTAAACGAGGAGAATGAGAGGGAGGGAGAGAGAGAGAGAGAGAGAGAGAGAGAGAGCGAGAGAGAGAGAACACAAAACAGTGAGAAATAAATATAGGGCATCTGGAATGGATTCTAGAGGGGGGAAACGGAAAATTAAAAGGTAGAGAGTGAGCATACGGGTGAGCAAGAGAGAGAGAGCGAGAGCGAGAGAGAGAGCTAGATTGACAGAGAGAGAGAGAGAGAGAGCTAGACTGATACATAGAGAGAGTGAGAGAGAGAGCTATATTGATACATAGAGAGAGAGTGAGAGAGAGGGTGAGAGAGAGATAGCTTGATACATAGAGAGAGAGAGAGACAGAGAGGGGGGGGAGGGAGAGAGAGAGAGAGGAATGACTGAGAAATGAAGTCCAAATGAAAGGACGGGCAGGAAGTGTTAAAACCGGTTGAAGACGGTCAAACGTGGGCGGCTGACATCACGTGTGAGTCCTCGGTGTGTCACGTCATCCCCACGCCGCCAGTCACCAGTCACAAAGGCACTCAAGCCGGACGGCCGCAGGCGGGCTGCATCGCCGACGTCCCGAGGAAGCCGGCGATGCTTGCACGGCGCCCGACGCCCGCGCACGCGGTCCGAATAACAACGGGCCCGACCGGCTGCCCCACAAGACAGGTGGCTTGTCTGCGGCTGCTGCATCAAGGGGCAGCAACGGCTGGAGCAGGTGTTAACGCTCGCCGCAGTGGAGGCGGGGGCGAGTGCAGCGGTGACAAATGTGCTGACGGTGCGACTCCGGCTGGAGCAAGGAGAGGAGATACCCCCCCTCCCCCCCGGGGGGGACAAAGCACTGGACGGATGTGATGACCTTCTGAGCACTCAGTGTGTGTGTGTGTGTGCATGCTCCTGTGTGGATTAGGGGAGAACAGAAAATGGAAGAGATGGGGCGGAAGCCATTATTATGACCCTGCCCCTCAGCAGTGCACAGTTCGAGATGGTTTTCACCGAGATCGACTGCCGGCTCACCTGGCGTAGACAGCATCGCGTCAATAGTGTGATCGCTCCCTCGTGAGGTTGATCACCGGTGAGATACAGCTGCGTTTATTGTTAGCCATGACTCACCCCTCTCTCTTCCTGTCTTTGACAGCCAACACAGGCTAATTTACAGCACGCTTAAGTCAATCATGTAGACAGTACCTCCATGGGAGCCATTTATAAGGGTGTGTCAGATTCACAGCACCCCCCTCTTTTTTTTCTCCCCAATTGTACTTGGCCAATTACCCCACTCATGCAGAACATGCAAACTCCACACAGAAAGGACCTGGGATGGCCGGGGGTTCGAACCCAGGACCTTCTTGCTGTGAGGTAAGTGCTAACCACTGGGCAGCATCACTGCTCATTTACCCCACTCTTCTGAGCCGTCCCGGTCGCTGCTGCACCCCCTCTGCCGATCTGGGGAGGGCTGCAGATTACCACATGCCTCCTCCGATACATGTGGAGTCGCCAGCTGCTTCTTTTCACCTGACAGTGAGGAGTTTCACCAGGGGGACGTAGCGTGTGGGAGGATCACGCTATTCCCCCCAGTTCCCCCTCTCCCCTGAACAGGCGCCCCGACCGACCAGAGGAGGCGCTAGTGCAGCTACCAGGACACATACCCACATCCAGCTCCCCACCCGCAGACACGCCCCAATCGTGTCTGTAGGGATGCCCGACCAAGCCGGAGGTAACACGGGGCTTCGAACCGGCGATCCCTGTGTTGCTAGGCAACGGAAGAGACCGCCACGCCACCTGGACGTGAGAGTCACAGCATTTTAAAACTCTCATCTGCAATTGAAAACACTGATGAGAAGCTAGCCGACCTTATAAACTGCCACCTATTTTCTTTGTTCCTCTCAATGATGCGTTTTTTGTTCAAGGGAAGTATTAAAAGGGAAGGAGGGATGTGGGATTAGAAGAAAAATTTGCTTTATTGTATTTTGAGCATTGTGACAGAAATAGTCCGAGATTACTGATTAGACAAAAAAAAAAAATTCTGCTCCGTGTCCCAGTAGGCCATTCACTCAAAATGTGCGACAAGCGCATACTGCTGGCCGAAATCAAATCACACGACAACAGTAAGCCAGTCGGAGGGGTGTTAAGGCATTACTGTGTCAGTGAAGATTAGAGTCTACTGAAGGGAGTGGCCTGACCTGGATGCACCCCGTTCCACTTCAGGGATATTGGACAAGACAACACTGTGTGTATATTGTATGCATATACATATGTGTGTGTGCGTGCATGTGTGCGTATGTGTGTGTTATGCTTAGTGTAAAGCCTGTGCAGAAAAGCATGTGCAATGGCTAACATGAAGCATGCACAGTGTTTCTCTACTGATCGTTTCCCTCTCTTGCAAATAGACACGACCACACACACACACACACACACACACACACACACACACACACACACACTATGTACGTACAGGGGCCCCTTGCTTTCGAAAGCTCGCTCATCCTTTTAATCGGTGTGGAATCCATCAAAGTGGGTCAAACTCCCTTCCCCATCTGCCCCCACCAGATTTTAAATGCATGAGGACTGATTAAAAAAAGACCAAGAAAACAGGCCAACAAACACAGCGTTCAGGTGACCAGGGCTGGGACACAGACACCAAGCCGAGAAGCAGTGTGTGTGTGTGTGTGTGTGTGTGTGTGTGTGTGCATTGTAGGGTATAGAAATCACTCTGGGTCTTCGAGCTGTAAGATGTGCGTCAATTTGCCATTTGCGATGTTCCAGCTTGCTTTTTGTTTACGGCCACCTTTTGTTGTTCAGCCATCCCCGAACCCGTGAAAGAGGGAGGGGGGGGATTGATATGTTGTACAATACTGGACAGGGTAAGACAGCTGGGGGGATAAGCTTGCTGTCACAGCTGGGCGTGTGTGTGTAACTGTGTTTGGTGTGTTTGGGTATGTGTGTGAGTGAGTGCAAGTGTCCATGCATGCATGTGATTACTGTTTGTACAAGTTTGAGAACGCTTTAATATGTCGGCTCACACATTCACACGACTTATATTCTGTGTGTGTGTGTGGGGTGGGGGCGGCAATGTGGCTTCATGATTGTGTGTTTTTGTCCATAATTAAACTTGTGTTTGCTTAGATGTATGACGCAGAATTTGTTTGTGTGTGTCTGGACCAGAAATAGCTGCAATGACACGCAGTGCATGAACAGTTCACACCAGCAGATGAGCCGCCGCAGTAGTTGCCATGTGATCGTCTGCCATGCTCTCCTCCAAGATAAGCTAGCACCGGCGTCAGCATAACACACGATGACCATCGATGGCAACCTCCAGCAACTACTACTTTGATTCATGTGTGTGGAGCATCACTGTGATCATGTGACCACACAGATGGGGATTTCCTATATCAAGTACTTATCGAGTACTGGCACAAGTTATGCCACTATGTCTTCCTTCCCATACTACAATAAGGTAGATGTATAAAAATAGCTGAAGGAAAAGGGTACATACTACGTATACAACGTTCAACAAAATGGATGTCTGACAGATATGAGATTGAGTGATGTGTTGGCTGTGTGCTTTGGGTATATACCGTGTGTATAACCACAGCCTTGGTACCAGTAAATACCAGCAGCCAGGCCTGCCCCAAGGAGAAAAACAATAGAGGTACATGTCACTCCCACAGCTTATCTTGGTGTCATTGGATGAGTCACATTGGTTTACACACACACACACACACACGCACATACTCACACACGCACGCACACACACACACCTCTACTTAAGTAACTGCACCTCAATCCAGGGTCTCTTAATAACTATTGACCATTCTCTAATCTTCCATTCTTTTCTAAAGTACTAGAGAGAGTTGTGTATCAACAACTTTCGACCCATATAAAAGAAAACCATCTATATGAAACTTTTCAATTGGCTTCCAGGGCGTGTCACACCACTGCAACTGCTCTGATTAGAGTGGTGAACGATCTTCGACTAGCTATGGACTCTTGTTCCACTTCTGCGCTTCAACTACTGGACTTCAGTGCAACACATCGAAATTCTCGGACATTGGATATGGCAAACCTCAGGGCTCGGTTCTTGGCCCTCTACTTTCCTCTGTTTATATTTCACCTCTTGGCCAAATTATATGCAGTCATGGAATAAATACAGCAGAGTAGCCCATAACGGAGATCATATGTTCAGTTGATAAGTTGACAATTGTCAGGTGAAATACTCTACTTAAATGGTAATAAATATCGCCCATCACCCCCCCCCGAGCCTAAGTAAGCCTGACATGGCATACGTCAGTCATGCCTAGTTTTGCTGCAGTAATGTGAAAGCCGGTACCGTCAGTTAAATAGATACCCATTAATATCGATTAAAAAGTGAGAAATACTTTCACTCAGAGATGATGGATGAAATACACTGAGGAGTCATCAACAGAATTAAGAAAATCCTGTCAGGGGAAAATGCAGGAAATAGCATTTCATTTACCACCAACTGTTGGTCTGGCTCTGCTGAAGCCCTCATGAGCGTGACTGATTATTTCATCTACCAAAACTGGAAGAGGGTCCAAAGTGTCCTTAATGTGAAGGCCTTATCACAGTCTCACACAGGCCAATACATAGGGGAGACATTTCTGACGATGGTGGAGGAACGGGGCATGGATGAACAGCGTGTTTTGCTTGTACTCTGGGACATTGGTGCAGACATGATCATGGGCATGAGGCATGCGGAGATGCCTGACCTGAGACGCAGTGCTCACATACTGCACCTTGTGGTCAGTGATGGCCTCAGCTCCCTGCGAGAGGTGGTGGACACTCTGGCCCGAGCTGAAAAAATGCAACACATTTTAACCACTCATTTATTGCACAAAAATGACTGTGGTGGACCAGGTGGAACTCCATAGTACATATGCTCCTGAGGATGCTAGAGCAGAAGAGTGCCATTACTGCATACGCAAGTGACCATGGGCATTTCTGATGTCCAACTGCCGAGGAATGGTACACTGTATCCCACCTCACAGAGACCCTTACACCACTGGAGGAGATAACACTGGAATTGAGCAAAGCATACTCCTCCATATCTTGCATCATACCTTGTACAACCGTGCTACAACATCTACTGGAGTCACAAGAACCAACCAGCAGAGGAAGTCAAACCCTGAGGAAGACTATGCTTGAGAGCTTAGAGAAGAGGTTCTCCAAAGTAGAAGAGACAAAAGAGGTGGTGCGGGCATGTCTTCTTGATCTACGATACAAAGAGCACCCCCTTTGTCACCAGAGATTCTGACTCGAGCAAAGACCTGGGCGGAGACCAGTCCACCACACAACAACAACTAAAGCTACATCTGAGGGGAGAGATCCCAAAATGCAGAGAATGGAGGACCAAGCCCATAATCTTTTAGACACACTATACGACACCATGCTGCTTCCTCCCACCAGTCGTGGACTGGAACCTGAGGGGATCACTGAAGAACTCGAGAAGTAGGGAACCTGTCACTGACATAAACGGAGGCAATCCCTATGAGTGGTGGAAAGACAATGGCAGCTGTTTCTACAGACTGTCAGCCCTGGCAAGGCAGCACCTCTCCTGTCCACCCTCTTCTGTGACAAGTGAGACAGGGGTTCAGCACCAGAGGCACTATTTATGAAGAGAAACAGAGTGCTCTGAGAGAGAAGCTTTGCTTCATGGTAAATGGTAAATGGACTGCATTTATACAGCACTTTTCTAGTCTACCGACCACTCAAAGTGCTTTTCAGCGTATGCCTCACATTCACACACACATTCACACACTGATGGAGGAGGCTGCTATGCAAGGCACCAACCTGCTCATTAGGAGCAGTTGGGGGTTCAGTGTCTTGCTCAAGGTGATTTCGACATGCTCTCTGGAGGATCCAGGGATCGAACCAGCGACCTTCTGATTACTAGATGACCCGCTCCACCTCCTGCCTCTGTTGGACTGGAAGCATTGAGGACTGAGGAATTAATGTTCTTTACGACTGCTCGACCTAACAGGACACCACCTCATTTACTGTATACAGTTTATTTGCCAAGTATTTGTTAAACATCTTATAGACAGCATGTTGTGTTCATTTCCCCCAGATTTTTATCAAGGATAATATATTTGAGTGGTAATACTCTATAGTTTACGATGGATCTGATATTTTTTTTTTAATTTTTTAATTTTTATGCATTTGACTCTTTTTCAAAACGTTAATGTATTTTGTTGTACTGTTGTTCAAAGTACTATTTATTCTATCACGGTATATCACACACGGAGGTAGTGTAGTGGTCTATTCCGTTGACTACCAACACGGGGATCGCCGGTTTGAATACCCGTGTTACCTCCAGCTTGGTCGGGCGTCCCTACAGACACAATTGGCCATGTCTGCGGGTGGGTATTTGTCCTGGTTGCAGCACTAGCACCTACTCTGGTCAGTCGGGGCACCTGTTCGGGTGGGAGGGGGAACTGGGGGGAATAGCGTGATCCTCCCACACGATACGTCCCCCTGGTGAAACTCCTCACTGTCAGGTGAAAAGAAGCGGCTGGTGACTCCACATGTAATGGAGGAGGCGTGTGGTAGTCTGCAGCCCTCCCCGGATCGGCAGAGGGGCTGGAGCAGCGGTCTTAAAAATCCTACATCGGTTGGGCTCTACAGCATCCTAGATTTGTGCATATGAAGACGCAGTCGTCATTCGAGGAACGCCAAAAAAGCCGTGGCTTAACCAGGTGGATCAAGTGCCCCTTACTTGTAAAGTGCTGAAGATCGGTGGTCAAAGAGAGATGGCGATAGATGGATGGTACCCCGAACCGAATGCAATCCAAAACCCCCCTCCAGGGCCCGCAGCTGGAAAGTGTCCAAGCACCACGCTGCTGCAGATGAGAGGACCATTTGGGAGGAGAGAGGTGAGAAACATCTACTTCCCCTTCTCCTCACATCACCAGCGGCCCTGAGGGACACATCCCCCCATTCGTAATACAGGGCTGAGGAGAGGGGATGAGCATGTCTTATGATATGACTGAAAGTAAGCTGCCAACGTTGGCACGGCCCCCTTTCTCTCCTGATTCAAGTGGGAGGTCGGGGGTTATAAAGTGTTACCGTCCATTTTTTCCAGAGATGAATACGCCGCTCTCTGCAGCTGTACCTCCTGTGTCGACAGGTGCATGGGATGTGAGAGCTGTGTGTACAGCAATAATTTCAGAGCCCTGGCTGTCCAGCAGGCTAATTTAGAGAGAGAGAGAGAGAGAGAGAGAGAGAGAGAGAGAGAGAGAGAGAGAGAGAGAGAGAGAGAGAGAGAGAGAGAGAGAGAGAGACGGGGTAGAGAGAGAGAGAAAGAGAGGGGTAGAGAGAGAGAGAGGTAGAGCGAGAGAAAGAGAAGGCTAGAGAGAGAGCGAGGTAGAGACAGGTAGAGAGAGAGATACAGAGAGGTAGAGAGAGACGGGTAGAGAGAGAGCGAGAGGTAGAGAGAGAGAGGTAAAGAGAGAGAGGCAGAGAGGTAGAGAGTGAGAGAGAGGTAGATAGCGATAGAGAGAGCGCGGTAGAGTGAGAGCGAGAGAGAGAAAGAGAAGGCTAGAGAGAGACAGCGAGGTAGAGACAGAGGTAGAGAGAGATGTAGAGAGAGATATAGAGAGCGGTAGAGAGAGAGACGGGTAGAGAGAGGAGAGCGAGAGAGAGGTAGAGAGAGAGAGTGAGAGCGGTAGAGAGAGTGAGAGAGAGAGGTGGAGAGCAAGACAGGTAGAGAGAGAGGTAGAGAGAGATGTAGAGAGAGAGAGAGAGAGAGGGGGGGGGGTAGAGAGAGAGGGGAGAGATGTAGAGAGAGAGGGAGAGAGAGGGAGAGAAAGAGAGAGAGAGGGAGGTCTTCTTCAGGGCACAGGGCGTTGTAGTGTAAGAGACAAATCACATGCGGCGCTAATTGGACAACCAAGGACAACCACAGGGCAACAATTACACCTCATCTTCCAAGTGGCGCACCCCTGACAGACTGGTCACCAGGTGGACGCCGAGACACGACAGCCAGAACAAGGCCGCACCAGGAACAACCTGCCACAGGGGGAATCCCCCCGACTCCAAATACGACTGTTGTTCTGTCAGTACAGGACTTACTCTCGGAAGAAGAAGAAGAAAGCAGACAGTCTACTGCAGAGCTGTTAAACTGGTATTAAAACTGTGTCGTTAGCAAACGACATTATCTGAAACTTGGAGGAGGGCGTCGTACTGTGTTTAAATCTGCACACGGTCGCCCCTTGATATTTCATTTAGTGCCATGCAAAGTAAATATTCACTGTGCTGTGTAAATGAGCATGCAGTTTAGTGTGTTAACAACTGCTAGCTGGGTCATCCAACACTTTTTGATTTTGGTTTTGAGATACTTTATTGATCCCCGGGGGAAATTCTTCCCTGCATGTAGCCCATCCTAGCTGTGTAGCTAGGAGCAGCGGGCAGCCGCCATGCAGCGCCCGGGGATCAACCCCAGTTCATCTTGCCATGCCTCGCTCAGGGGCACAGACAGGAGTATAAACCCCAACATGCATGTCTTTTTGATGGTGGGGGAAACCGGAGCACCCGGAGAAACCCACCCACTGCAGACACCCGGAGAACAGGCAAACTCCACACAGAGGACGACTTGGGATGACCCCCCCAAGGTTGGAAAACCCTGGGGTTCGAACCCAGGACCTTCTTGCTGTGAGGCGACAGCGCTAACCACTGGGCCACCGTGCCGCCAACGTATCCCTATGACCTGAAAGTGTAGCACGGGACACTTGTGACTGTGTTCAGGCGTCTCATATCAAAGAAGCCCAAGATGAATAGTTTGCTGTGAGCCCGCTGACACGGTCTGACCACCGGATCGAATCCCACTGAAGCATCCTCACTGAGAGCCGCTACAACACTGCCGATGGCCAAAACCCCAGCAGACAGAGACACACACACGCACAGCATATATTACCAACACTTGCCTCATTCCCACAGGTCACTCATGCATACGAAGACACAGAACATAAATGAGAAGGTCAAGAATTGCATCATTATTCAGTCACACTGCCCGAAGTAGCCCCCCCCCCCACGACAAAACTGCAGAACGTTAAAGTCAAATGTGCTCCTTCACACTCTGCACGTCTGCAGCCTAGCATAACGTGCCTGTTTGACTGCCTCTAAAAAGCCGTGGCGCTGGATACGGGCTGCGGGTACGGGACCGTGATGTGCCGGAGGCCTCCCTGTTCGCAGGGGTGCAGAGTCTGTCAGGGTACACCACACAGGGCATCGTCTGATTTCCTCCCCAAATCAGAGTTGGTTAGAAAGTGCCATCTTTGCAGTTTAATCAATATTGCTGAGACTGTCTATAATTGCGAACTAACAAGGCCAATGAGAGAGGAGGGGAACCACCGTGGGTTGATAAACAGGAACCCGATCAAATGCCTTTCACGTCTTTTTTAGAAAAAAAATCTGTTTAAGAAAGCACTGATGCAACATTAACACAGTAAGTGGATGACAAAGCTAAATTGAACAGCACAAGCTTTTGCCTACCAAAGCAACTTATATACCTCAAGGACATGGAAAAAAAGAACAAAACAAAAAAAAAAAGAAAAGAGAAAAGAGAAAAGAGAGAGGTCACGCTTATTCAGATACTTTATATAAAGTTCCCTCACTTCCTTTTTATTGAACTTCTCAGGGACTGTAATCCATCAAGTGGGCTACCTTTGATTCTGTACTGTTAGAGGGAAGCCTTCCTGCAGGTGGAGCCCCCCTACCCCCCCTCCCGGGAGCGTGACGTCACGTGACAACCCAGAGCTGAGGTTTAGGACGCCCCAGATCCACGTCGTTAAGGGGGAATTCTCCAGCTACGGAAGTGACAGAGGCGCTCAAGAGGGCAGATGAGCACGAGGACAGCGGGTGTGGTGTAATAACGCTGGACGATCCACCTTCCACACCCACCCGGTGTGCAGAGCAATGTCAATCAAATACCACAATGTGGGTCCGCACCCTAACAATGCTATGTTAACAACAGTATGTATATACTGTAGGGGTAACCCAGGAACCACCGCAGCCGGGACGCGAACCCGGGTCTCCCACACCACGGGCGACCGCGCTAACCAGTCGACTAAAGACTCCGACCCGTTAGCCAAGGGCTAGCGAGTCTAGCCAGCAAACGAGACGTCTCACATGGAGCGTTTCCAGGCTATTGGCTGTCAGCTCGCTTCAGGAAACACGATGCGGGTGCCCCCCCCCGTCCCCCCCATGCGCACCACTTTCCAGTCTGCCTCAGTACGGCAATGGCGAACGAAATCATGCTGACTGCACCTGCAAGGCAAAACTCAACCGGCGCCACCCCCCGACCCCCCCCCCCCCATTTTCCCCCCTTTTCACGCTGCAAGTGTCACAAAGTGAACTGCAGAGTCTCGGGAGCTGTTTTCTGGAAATCAGGAGAAGGGATTGTCGCTGCAAAATGTTCCCTCCTTCCTCCCCACCCCACTGATAAGTAGCGACGGCTGACAAGGAGGCGAGGCTGATCAACAACCCACCGCCGCCGTTCATGTCAGCTCTGGATACAACCCAAATGCGCACAGGTACAATCCACCCTGCAGGGGCATTTGTTCAGAGTTCTGCCTAAAAAAACAAGTCTCCCTAAAACCTGGCAGGATATAATCTTAATCCAAACACAATTAGAAAATGGAATATGGAGGTGGGGTACAGAGAGCTATCCATGAATAATGTTCCACCATTATACGACGAACAGGAACTCTGTACTACTTCCAGCTGCTCGCGATTCCAGCCTTAGATGTTTAATTCAGTAAACTGCTGCATGAGAAGATGATATTGTTCTGCTTATGCAGGAGTAACAGTGTCCGGTTCCCTGCAGCAATGCTCCACCATCCTCCAGGTTAAAGACGCCTTGATGGCCGCTGACTTTACTGACTGAGCAGGAATAAACTGGTGTTGCATTGCTGTGCGGAGCCCTCATGGAGCCTGGCCAGCGGAGGGGGGGGGGTCAGTATACAAATGCACGTAGCCCCCCCCCCCCCCCGAACATGCAAAGTCTATCAGGAAGAGACCTACAGAAACCGCTTTGCTCGTATCATAAAAGTTAATCCTTTCGAATTTTTGCGTAAATGTGCCACGCGCCGACAGGCCACACGCGCCATCGTTTTGCGGCGAAGGGAATAAAACACAACGCAACAAATGAAAGCAGATCTTAAGACGAAGCCCCCCATGATCAACCCCAGCACTCACAACACCACAACAATCCGCATCGCGGCATGCAGCCCCACTTGCCTGGAATGTGTAAAACCTCGTCCCGTTGGGTGGGTGCACCTTTGGGGAGTTGGTCCCCGTACTCATGTCTGAGAAAATCATTATCCTTCAGAGAAGAGATGGAGGGAGAGAGGAAAAAAAATCCCAAAAGAGAAAAAAAATACGATTTCCGCTCGCAGGAGAATTTCTAAAGCATCTGATCAGAGAAGAAGAACTCCGCACCGACCCGGGCGCCGCTCTCCGGACGGACGGACGGGGAGCGCACCATTGAACGCGTTACGTGCTTACTGGGGGTGCGGGGGGGGGGATAATGAAAGAGAAAATCAAAGCGGTGATAGCAGCAGCAACAGCCAGCGGGAGGAGACTCGACCCTCTTCCGTGTCTCGTCGCGACCCCGTTACTCTCGTTTTCTCTACCGCGTGCGCGTTCCGGTGGATCGGCCCGGCGAGTCGGACCGCGTGAACCGCACGGACTCCATGACTGTTTGCACGGCGCTGGCTGCACCGGGCCGCTCTGACACCGCTTAGGATGGGTCCGTCTGTCTGCGCAGATAATCACCTCCCCTCCCGCCTCCACCAACAGCCAGCCAGTCAGCTAGTCAGTCAGTCAGTCAGTCAGCCAGTCAGCCAGCCAGCCAGTCAGTTAGTCAGTCAGTCAGTTAGTCAGCCAGCCAGCCAGTCAGTCAGTCAGTCAGCCAGTCAGTGCATCACAGCCAGTCAGCTAGTCAGTCAGCCAGTTAATCAGTCAGCCAGCCAGTCACTCAGTCAGTGCATTAAAACAGCCAGCCAGCAGACTGTATTGCAGCAGCGCAGACAGCCTGTCTGTGTTTCTGTGTCCATTACTAACTCACACACACATCCAGAGGAAGGGGGGCTTGCATGCATCCCTCAACGTCAGACATTTGGGGGGGGGGGGTACACGGTATCACTGCAAAAACAAGGGTATATCTGATTGTGAACAACTGTGAGTCTTGGAATCACAGACAAGTATTTCCCTCTGCTGGTTCCAAGAATTATTTACTCGTCATGCAGGATTATTTTTTGTCATGATTTTCTCCAGTTCTCTCTCACTTTGAAAGAGACTTTCCTGAAGTAAACCCAGAAAGGGTTTTTTAAGTGATTTTGCCAAATAATTGCATGATTGAGCTGAACAAGACGTGACTTGAGAGTAAAGAGAGTATCCTAAAACCAGTGCCGTTTAAACTTGTTTCAAGATTTCAAGTGATCCTATCTTGTTTCACGAAATCTTACCTAGTTGAAATATCTTACTGCACTGACAGATTATTTTGGTTGTTTTGGGGATTTTCTTACTTGAATATGCTAAGTGTGATCTAAGTTTTGACATGGGATTTCCGCCCCGGGCACAGACACCTGGCTGAATGAATAACACCAAGTCATTATTGTAACTAATAGAACAGACCCTAGGCTTAATAACTACCATCCTACATGAATAAAACCAGGAATGATTGAATGAATGGTGGCACTCAAGCGAAGTTCTCCAACCGTATCATCTCTGTGTGTGGACGTGCACAGACAGCCAGAGGATTGTGCGCAAGAGTGAGTGCAATTTTGGAAAATGCTAATTTAAATACTAAATAAAATGCTAATTAAAATGCAAAATTAAATGCTGAGTAAAATTCTACTTAAAATGCTAAGTAAAACGGTAGTGTGCAAGAGTGAGTGCAATTTTGGAAAATGCTAGTTAAGATGCTAAGTAAAATGCTAATTAAAATGCTAAGTAAAATGCTAATTAAAATGCAAACTTAAATACTAAGTAATATTCTTGTCAAGTCAAGTCAATTTTATTTGTATAGCCCAATATCAAAAATTACAAATTTGCCTCAGTGAGCTTTACAGCAACACAACATCCTGTCCTTAGACCCTCTCATCGGATAAGGAACAACTCCCTAAAAAAAAAAAAAAACCCTTTAACAAGGAGAAAAACGGAAGAAACCTCAGGGAGAGCAACAGAGGAGGGATCTCTCCTACTTAAAATGCTACTTAAAATGCTAAGTAAAAAAATGCAAAATTAAAATGTTAAGTAAAAAATGCTAAATAAAATGCTAAGTAAAAAATGCAAAATTAAAATGCTAAGTAAAATGCTTGTGTTTAGCCATTTTCTGGCACAAACAAGAAGGCCTCCTTGAAAATGCACAACGGCTGTGATTTTGTCTTGACAGCAATATCAAGCAGAGCCAATTGGAGACATGTCAAAAACATTTTAAATCCTTTCTTACGCCGGGCCTCGTTTTTAAACCATATCCAGACAACTTCCTGTGTAGTCTATTGACCGCCCCCCCATGGTCTCTAGAAAAGAGAACTGCTTCAACCAGTTTGAGACGAACGCAACTGTCTGCGAGTGGCTTTCATCAGTAATTAGTACAGTTTTACCAACACAGTGGACTCTCTTCCCTCTTTTCATGCAGTTTTCTCTAACTGAGCGGCCTTTCCATGAGAGTAAGCATCGCTTGCCGAATCATTAAATCCGATCGCCAAAGTCACCAAGGAAAATGCCATCACCCATATTAACAATACGAAGGACCTTGATAAAGCTGACTATGCTATCCAACAGCAAGCTATTCAACCATTGTACAAAAAAATATATATATAATTTAATTAATATTGGCAACAACCCCAGTAATGTGTTGTTTAGCTGGGAGCACTGCTAGGCTAGCATTTGCTGGAAGGATTTAAAATGTGGACTACTTCCAAGTCTTTACTCTTTATAGAAGAAAGAATAAAGAAAGCCACTTTATTTTGTCATTGTACACTTACAATGAGTGTTCTCTGCAATTAGCCCATCCTATTATATTGGAGCAGTGGGCAGCTGCAGCGCCCGGGGACCAACTCCAGTTCTTCTTTCCAGTGCCTTGCTCAGGGGCACAGACAGGAGTATTAACCCTAACATGCATGTCTTTTTGATGTTGGGAGGAAACCGGAGCACCTGGAGGAAACTCACGCAGACATGAGGAGAACATGCAAACCCCACACAGAAAGGACCTGGAGGGGGAACTGGGGGGAACAGCGTGATCCTCCAACGCGCTTCGTCCCCCTGGCGAAACTCCTCACTGTCAGGTGAAAAGAAGCGTCTGGCGACTCCACATGTATCGGAGGAGGCATGTGGTAGTCTGCGGCCCTCCCTGGATCGGCAGAGTGTGGCGTAATTGGCCGGGTACAATTGGGGAGAAAAAGGGGGAACCCTCCCCCCCCCAAAAAAGAAAGAAAGGACCTGGGATTCGAAACCAGGACCTTGTTGCTGTGAGGCAACGGTGCGAACCACTGGGCCCCCGTGCCACCCATTATATGAAAGGTTAACAGCATTACCGGACCCGGGGTTCAACTCCTGACCCGGTGACAAGCAAACTACAGACCGCTGACTGAGTTAGGTCCTTCGTTAGAAACAAATGTGACGATAAAGTCAAATGAGATTTGGTTCCAGAGGGCAGTTCAAGATGAAAGCAGTTAGATGAGTATAATTACAAAAGCCATGGTCATGCGTTGACTATTAGCCTTGGATAGAGGAACTGTATCTTAACAACGAGTCCTTTCTGTTAGACAGCGGGACTAACAAGTGTCTTAAATCAACAACCAACCTCGACTTTGACCTGGGGAGCTAGAAATGGTCAAATACGTTGTTTTTTTAAGGGGAAACTATCTACTTTGGGTTTGTCTTTATCTGGCTCCCACTGGGAGACGGATGCTGAGATGTGGAAGCAACGTCCCCTAGTCTATGCAGGACGGTGCCGAGGAAGAGTGTGGTAGATAGACTCCAGATGGGGTCTTAAATCCAGGCGCCTGATTGGTCCATAAATCCAGGCTCGGGCACGGCGCTGTGAGAAGCGTCCCATGGGCAGGGGAAGGTAGTCCAGGTCGTATCAACAGACATGCCCATCCTCGTTTCTCACGCCATTCAGCGGGGGGGGGGGGCAGCATCAAAACTGGTTGGCTTACATACAGATGTCTTTACCTTGGCTCAGCTATGAAGGTCGTGCAAAACAAAAAGCCAACCAGATGCCATTTATGGACACAGACAATGCCGTATTTAGGAATGAATGAATACACGCTACGTAGGCATTTAACTGTTGCCAACTATTTGGGCATATTTCCAACCTTAGATTACGCACACATTTTAAATTGTGCAGTTCTACCAGGAATCCAAAAGAAGAAGAAGAAGAAGAAGAAGAAGAAGAAGAAGAAGAAGAAGAAGAAGAAGAAGAAGAGTTCTACAAGGAATACAGATAGAGCTAACAATTCCTATTGTAAATGACAGAACTGCTTTGACCAATTAGAGGTACAGTCGGTGGCCATTTTTTTCCAAAATTCAGTTTAGCAGGAATTTCAGACTTTGAATTGAATCATACGAGTCTGCAAGACAGACAGTGTGCGTCTTTGTGCACACCGAGGCGTGCCCTGTTTTGCCCCCCTGCCCCCCCTCGCTGTTCCGTGTCCCCGTCCACCGCGCTAACGCCGCTGCCAACGGCTCTGCAGCAGAGGTGCGGCACCGGCGCGCGGGCGGGATCTCTGCGCGCAGGGGCTTCTACGCCACCCCGTTCAGCTGTCACATGCACTTAACCCGTCTCCGCTCTGCAGAGTGGCCGTGCGGTGACGTCACTGGCCAGATGTGCGGCGGGCGAGGCTTAGGATCCGTACAGCTCATTGGCTGGAGACGTCAATCCCCCCCCCCTCCCGCGTTGATCTCCAGCCCCGAGCAGAGGTGTAATCTTTGTCTCTGGACACAGATGAACGCCGGAGTGGACTACATCTGGTTCACCGGGCCGGTAATATTGTGCCACAACAGACAATAAGAGAGTTTTGTTCCATATTTGGAAGTTTTGGTGAAAACGAAGAAACGTGTCCATAATCACCAAAGCGCTGCAGCCCTTTATCTAGTCCACCTGATTAGCGTATCGGCAGAAGGCATTTCTGTGTGCGCGCGCGTGACTGCACGTGTGTGTCGTCATTCGAACCCTGCGTCTCCTCACACCCCCCCCCCCTCCCTTCAAACACCACGAGGGGTGTTTGAATAAGACCGTTTGTCTTATTTCATCAGTCAAAGGGCTCAAACCAAATTGACACCCCCCCCGGTTTTGTTTGAAAGCTCGTGTTTGATCATTCCGTGTCCCTAATCCAGGCAGCCGGCTCGAGGCTTTGGCAGACCAGATCGAGGCAAGTGATAACGCACGTGCCAGGATTTGAGAGGCAGCTGTGCGCCGCTGCAGAGTGTGTGGCTGATGTATAATTAGGCAGGAATGTGCGGCGATGCTCCGAGAGGGCTTGTTCACCACAGATAAGAATTCCTCATTAAAATCCAGACCGTGGAGTAACGCGCGCACAATAACACTCTGTAATGAGCCCATAACAACAGCAGCGGGGTTCGACCCGTACTGTTCCCCAAAAACACAACACCGCTATGCACAGGAGAGCTACAGGACACATGTTGGACTCCCCCCCCCCTTGTGTGTACAGATGTGTGCGCACGTGCATGTGCAAATACGCATGCGTGTTTGCCCATGCAGCGCCGGAAGTCTGTGATATACGTAACGCTTTCTTCTTCTTCTTCCAAGGTTATTTGGGCGAACAGCCACTTAATCCTCAAATGACGTGCAAACGGGGAACAACAAACAATGACACATGATGCATAGAAATATGAGTTGGCTTGTGAACCTCCCTCCCCTCTGCAGCGTCTGACGGTGCAACGCAGGGCATTTTCCTACTTTCGTCAGTGTGATCAACCACCTCCCACTGGCGAGAAAAGATTTTTCCCCCATCTTATTTGACGGTAAATTGCACTGTGTTTTGCAATTTCCCACTAAATGAGTCAACAGTTTGAGATCCAATTTTGTGATTGCTTACTGACCACATGCAAATAGCATATTGTGACGTGGTCAAATTATGGACTCCTAAGCCAACCTTTCAGAGTTAACCAGCAAGCTTTTGATGCCCGTGATACAAGCCAGTGATAACAGACACGAGTTTGTATTGGTCTCAGCTTCTCCCCTTTTCTTGGCCACAGAAGCGAATTACCTATTTGCCTACTCTTTACACTCATGGTGGGAAATAACATGCTGTCCAATACAACTTCTCTCATAACGTCCCCATTACCTTCCACCACATCCGCGCCATCTGTAACAGACATGCCCGTTTTTAACATGTTCAGTATCCTACAATGTAACCAAAACATTAACACTCATCAGTTGCATCGTGGGTAATATGCAAATGAACCCCCCGACATCCAGCAGGAACACTCCAGTAGAATTCGCCAAAATATCATAAGGGCACAGGTCTAAAACAAGCTGACACACCCCCTATCTGCAATACTATACTATACTATACTATACTATAAGGAAAACTTGTGTCCAGGGGCGTGGCGGTCTATTCCATTGCTTACCAACACGGGGATCGCCGGTTCGAATCCCCGTGTCACCTCCGGCTTGGTCGGGCGTCCCTACAGACACCGTGTCTGCGGGTGGGAAGCCGGATGTGGGTATGTGTCCTGGTCGCTGCACTAGCGCCTCCTCTGGTCCGTTGGTCGGGCGACTGTCCGGAGGGGGAACTACGCTACGTCCCCCTGGTGAAACTCCTCACTGCCAGGTGAAAAGAAGCGGCTGGCGACTCCACATGTATCGGAGGAGGCATGCGGTAGTCTGCAGCCCTCCCCGGATCGGCAGAGGGGGTGGAGCAGCGACTGGGACGGCTCGGAAGAATTGGCCCGTATGGAACCAGGACACTTACAAATTTCCATTCTGTTTGAATACTTTGACTCCATCCATCCATCCTTCCATTATCCGAACCGCTTATCCTGCTCTCAGGGTCGTGGGGATGCTGGAGCCTATCCCAATTGGGCGGCAGGCGGGGAGACACCCTGGACAGGCCGCCAGGCCTTCACAGGGCCACACGCTGACTCATCCAAGTTAAAAGAAAAGGATGTTGAGTGTTACTTTTTCATTTTGCTCTGAGGGAAACACAATAGTCCAATTACAGAGTTACACGAAATACTCACACACAGCCTCCCAAAAGGGACAGTCAAGATGCTACACCGCTACACCGACATTTAATGCGGGAGACAGAGTCCTTGTGCGCGGTGCAAAAACACCGGAATCCCGAGCTGTCAAAACATAACTGAGAAGGAAAATGTTCGTCGAGTTGGCTGAGGATCATGTTCACACTGACTATCACTCCAGGCGAGAACACCGTCTTTATAACCATGCGTACAGCCTACGTCTAACAGCTGGAGGAGGAGCTTCCTCTTTGCTTGGGTTTCTGGGGTTGTTCTCGCACAGTGATGCACTGCAGCCCAATGGGAACTACCACATGCTGATAATGGCAAATGAGGGACAATAATCATAACGATCAATAACTTGCAGGCCATCTCAACGATGAGCAGTGATGAATATCAGGGCATGACATGCCGCCAGCCATAGCAACATGTACCTGGCTCTGCCAAACGACGGAAGCTAAGCAGGTGTGGGCTTGGCTAGTACTTAGATGGGAGACCTCCCGGGAGAACCGAGTTGAACCGAAGTGGTGTTGGTGGGCCAGTAGGAGGCAGTCTTCCGTCTGGCCCTAATAAAAACAACAAATATCAAATCCAAACGCCCCAGTGCAGTGAGGGGGACACTGTGCTGTAGGAGACGCCTTCCTTCAGATGAGACGTTAAACCGAGGTCCTGACTTAGCGTGGTCATAAAAATCCCATGGCACTTATCGCAAAGAGTAGGGGACCCCCAGTGTCCTGGCAAAAGTCCCAACCTGGCTCTCTCGATCTGGCCACCTAATCATCCCCCCGTGTAACTGGCTCAATAATTCCACCCTCCCCACCTCAAGCTGATGTGTGGTGAGCGTTCTGGTGCAAAATGGCTGCCGTGCATCACTCAGGTGGTGCTACACGTTGGTGGTGGTTGACTTGAGTTACCTCCTTCAATGTGAAGTACTTTGGGTGTCTAGAAAAGCGCTATATAAATGTAAGGATTATGTATTATTATTATTATAAGTTAATGATGCATATCATCAAATGCATCGTAAAGGAGCTTAGCAGGTATTACACCGAGCAAGCGGCTGAATGGCACAATAAACGTGCAATATCAGTGTCACACATTAATAAGAGACCAACTGGCTCCTACCATACATTCTGTACTGTTGCATAGCACAGCTCTGGTGACAAGTCTTCCCTCCTCGGACTAGTTGCTGGGTTACACATTTGCTATGCAGCAGATGACTGATCACTGTGGGACTGCTGAGGAGTCGACGCTGGGGGGACTGCGAGGCATGTTAGCATTAACATACCCTGTTGTCACCACGCTCGGCACACAATGTCAAACATGCACAGCCCTAACAAGCTGACGAGAGACGAAGGGCCCTTGAAAAAGGCAGCGGGCCCGGACTGTCAAGCCGTACCTATAAGCACGCTCTCCAAAGAGCTCATCTGTCAGCTGAGGCGCCGGGTAAATCTGCTCTATCTGCACAGCTCCGCCGGCTGCGATGCAGAAGAAGAGGCAGATTACCGGGAGAAACAGGCATCCTTTTCACACTCACTTCATACCACACAGCAGCGCAAAAAAATAGTCGCTTTCGATACAACCCCCACCCCCCCACCCCAACCCCTCTCAAGAAAATGGTGGGGAAAAAAAGGCTTCGAGTTGAAATCTTACTTTTCTTATTCTCCATGTAACGTCCTGTGTAATGGGAAGGGCCCTTCAAATGTGTTTGTTTTCAGGTGAGGGGCCTCTGCAGGATGCGAACACTGCCGCCTTCCATAACCAGACATACCATCATGGCCTATCTGGGCCTTCTTCACGCTCGGCGCCAAGCTCCTTCTGTTGCCGCCACAAACAAGAAGCATAATTTCAGCTATTGGTGGGTTACTACTTTTTCAAGTTTGGTCCCTTAAGCACTCTGTAACTTTATTTGTCAAGCGAAATGTCGTTTCACCCAGCCCACAGCAGTGCAGCACAAAAACAAAAACACATATCTAAAAACTACAAGAACACATATATCAGACTACAAAAAACAAAACAAAAAAATCACTGTCCAGGAGAACGAACGCCAGCCAAGATGACTGTCGGAACCGCCGGTCTGCATGGGCTAGCAGTTAGCTTAGCCTGCCCCACTTCTGCGTACTGTCAGACCGCCCTCGGTGTTTCCTCCTCGGGCGAAGCTCCAGGCAGGGCCGTGGTCCTTGGGCCCACCGGACGCAGCAGACCAGGCTCCCCCAGCCGATCCAACGCTCACTCTCCCAGCCAGACACCTTCCACACACCTTTAGAACGACACTTCTCTTTAACTACCTCAGGAAAAATACAGCAGTGCATTCACATTCTATGTGAATTGGTGGATTGTACCTAATACCCCCGAGCCCCCCCCCCGCCTCCCCCCAAAAAGCTCTCAGACACCCAAACAATGAGTCACTCGACAGGCTTGTCTTAGCATCTGTGAGCCAAGTTCTCGACTAAGCTTCCTGCGCGACACAAACGGTGGCACAAGAGGTGACTGTATAGAGGCTCCTCAGAACCAAAAGGTCCGAGGCAGGATCACAGCCGGGCCGGCTCGATCTTGCGAACGGCAGCGTGTGGGCAGGCCGCCAAAACGGACGTCACACTCGCTCTTGTCAGTGATTTCTGTGTTCAGCTGCCAACAGCCCGGCACCATCGGCGAGGGGGGTCTGTGTTAATGCGAGTGTAATTACGTGTGCCGACGAGTTTCCAAATGTCAGCGTGAATGTGCATGACCTCGTCCCGCTTATGAGATGTGACACTGGGAACTGACTGCTGGCCAAGAGGAGGCATGGCGTGGGAGGGGGGTGGGGTTGGGTGGAGGGTGGGTCTTCAGCATACCATTCAAGAATAAAGCAGCTCTGACAATGATGTGGCGGCCATGTTAAGAGCCCTGCCACATATTAAGGATTTTCCCGTCCGTCTTGGCAGGTGGCACAGACCGCCGCGAACAAGAGGGCCGGACTCGCACAGCGCCGCCGCCACGCCGCGCTAGCCTGTGTTTTAGTCAACGGATTTCAACGGATACAGTCTGATGGCATTCCTATCGCATCGATCCCCGGAGAATAATCCCAAGAGCACCTAATCCTGCTCGCAATTAGCATAATTAGCTTCTTCTTAAGTTTATCACAGGTGCTGTAGTATCGAGCTCACTTCTAAGGGAGGTCACTAAGTTAAATTTCTCATTGTTCCATATAGATTTAGAGTAATTTGGCCACGTGTCTGTTTGCCTTTTCCTCAGGTACATGACGTGCATAATTAGGAGAATGACAGTTTATAATTACTGTTATTGATATTGCATCGGAAGCATGATGTAAGTCGCAATGCCCAGGAGAGCATGCGTGCATATGCACACAAAGTGCAGGGGCATGCATGTCTATGTACCGGGGGGGGGGGGGCACTCTATACTGGTAGCTGTTGCTGCAATCTTTCTGACAGAGGAGATAATTGATGGTGGCATCTCTCTGTTGCTCGGTCCCTACCCTGCAGATTCCTGTTAGGCTGAGGGGCACGGGGTTGTCACAGAGGGGCAGAGGGTGGATATGAAAGGAGCAGCTCACAGCAAAACACCCCTTGGTGCCCACAGTGGGTGGACACGTTAGCAGACGTGGACCAGGGATGGAGAAGGAGGTGGCTCCATAACCTACATGTTAGTGTTGTATACTTCACACGAGGTTTCTCGAGGGTGTAGACGAGTAGCTTAGCTCAACCCGTGAATCCCAGCACATGCACATTTAAGGAAACCCTTTGCCTCTATATATCTATTTACTATGTTCAGTTCTCCTGTTCTCCAGCTGCCACATCTTTCATGTATTCATCAGTAACGCCTTCATTTGGACATTAACAACAAATTGGCTTTCATTAGTTTGGACTGTGCTCTTGCACCGGCGCTGATCTAGCAAGGCCGTTGTGTTACCTACACAGAGGCGGAATGACATTGTAACACGGATTAATATTCCCATCTGGATGCAAATATCCTCATGGATAACATCTTCATCATTTTAAAGGATGAGGGAATGATGAGGACGAGGATGCATTTCACAGCACCGTTTCAGTGACAGGTGCAGCAGCTCTGCAACACAAGGAGCGCTTCATCACCTGCCAGAGTAAAAACACACAAACACTCTCAGCGGTCGGTTTGATTTCCATCCAACCTACACGGGGAGCAGAGGCACTCCTCGACGTCCCACGTCGGCTTCAGGGGAGGATATTTTGGCGGCGTGGTGTCATTTTGAAATGAATCGGTTTCTATAGAGCACGGCTCAGATACAGCCGGTCTTCTTGACGGGGGGTGGGGGTGGGGGGGGAGGAGTTGGAGACGGAGAAACAAGAGGTCTTCCCTAGCGGAGAATGAACTGTCAATGCCACTTCCATGATTCCTGACAGTGTTTGCCAGGGGAAAAAAGACCCCCACCCCCGCCCACCCACCATCACCCCCCCCTTATTTGACCCTGAAAACCCGAGGAATCAGCTCCCTGGAGAAGGATTCCCCCCCCGCCTCAAACCCTCAGGTCTCTTGATCCCCTTCAAGCCAGTGTTGCATGCGTCTCACGATGGATATCATGCAGAGTTCAAGTTCACGTCAACGTCAGCCATGATTACAGGAACGGTCGATTTTACCCGCCACCCCCCCCCCCAGGACACATGAACTCAGGTTTTGCACTTTATATCTGCGACGATCTAAAGATCCTAACGATCCTAAAGATTTGGTTGTCGACGAGTGTGAGATTTTTTCTGGTTTGCATACGAGACGATTTTTATTACGTATTACATACGCACGTGGCGAATATGAAAAGGACACAGAAGCACTTTAATATTGCACCAGGTGAGAAACTTTATCGAAGGGGACGCAAATCTATTTTCGTGCAGCGGAAATAGATTTCTGCTGGATTTCAGAACACGAGCGTTATTCAGCTGGCAAGTCCACAAACACGTCTCTTCACAGTCGGCGGCATTGATTCATTTTCTCGTGCGTAACACAGAACGAGCCGATCCCAAAATGGCACACAGGACTTCAAACCGCAGGTTTAGGACGCGACGCCAAGTGGCGGGGGGGGGGGGATGATGACAGCCGGCAGACTGGGAGGGCTGCAGGAGCAGAGGGAGCGTGTTTTCAGTCATCTGGAGGCAAACCAACGCCACGTTACAAGCACCGGCCTTTTCTCCACCGTGCGTGCGTTTGTAGTCAGCAGTTCTACTCCAACCTGCTGATTCAGCCACACCAGCTGTCAATCAACATCTCCCCTACACTCATTCATCCGCACGCGCCGACCGTCCACACGCAGAGGATAAGAGCGGCATCGTGTGCACGGACATGTGTCAAGGGAAATACGTTTGGGGACATTAAGAAACTTGAGGAAAACTGAAACTTTCTATTTTAACACGCCATTTTCTCCAAGTACTGTGCTGTACATGTGTGCTATATATGTAGTATATCTGCACAGGGATCAAATCCCTTGATATTCCTTTAAAAGCCTCCTACTGATCCCATACCAAAGATGGGGTTCTTAACCGGGATCCTTGGTACACTGGTGACGTGGCTTGCTATTAAAAGCAACATAATACACACAGTGATAGCAAATATCTTCGTCAGGGGTAATATAAAAGTGATATTACGCCTATCTTATATTATATTATATCATATTTTACTATATTATACTGATAGTAACCAATACATTTGCAGCATCTTAAAAGGTTTTTCTGAACTAAATTACTTACATAATAATTAAAGGGACATACACACTTCATGAAACGTGGGTAAATTGTCTTTGATCAGTACCCCCCCCTCCCGATTTTTCGCCAATTGCCCAACTCTTCTGGGCTGTCCCGGTCGCTGCTCCACCCCCTCTGCTGATCCGGGGAGGGCTGCAGACTACCACGTGCCTCCTCCCATACATATGGAGTCGCCAGCCGCTTCTTTTCACCTGGCAGTGAGGAGTTTCACCGGGGGGACGTAGCGCGTGGGAGGATCACGCTATTTCCCCCAGCCCCCCAAACAGGTGCCCCGACCGACCAGAGGAGGTGCAAGCGCAGCGACCAGGACACATACCCACATCCGGCTTCCCACCTGCAGACACGGCCAATTGTGTCTGTAGAGACGCCCGACCAAGCCGGAGGTAACACAGGGATTCGAACCGGCGATCCTCGTGTTGTTAGGCAACGGAATGGGGCTTGGGGTTTTCTTTAGCCTCTCTCGCTGACTCAACTTGGGTTTGCACCACCTCCACATGTTCTCTGCCGTCTCTCAGCTCGGGGGGGAGGGGGGAGCCACCAAGTTAAAAAGGAGGGTTGATAGAAGTGTGCTTGAAAGCTTCACCTTGCATGGGCAAGTCAAGTGAACCACCTGCAGCTCAGTGTCAACCAGATGATGCAGTTTAGGGCTGAACAAAGAGCCGGCGGCACCTGTCACCATCCATCCAGGGGGAAGAGTTTTAGGTGGTCTGATGCAAGGCGGTCTTTAGGAGTGCATACCAACAACAAACTGGATTACACTAATACTGTGGACACACTCAACAGGACGTAGTAGGTATTTACTGTTGATATTTACTGACAGACTAGTCCTCACCTCCTGCTGATCTATAGCTGCCAGCACACCGATTCTCCTGCTGGCGTGCTGGGGAGGCGGTGTTACGATAGGGTTTACCAGCACACTTAAGAAGCCAGTAAAAAAGGCCAGGCGAGTCGTACAGCAGAGCCCAGACAATCTGACGGTGATAGGATACGCTCCAAACAAAACCCCATGTTGGGTATTATTGATATCGTCCACCCACCTCAGAACCGGTGTGGCTGTGCAACCCTTCAGTCTGTGACTCAGCATCCCCCATCAAATATGTACCAAGACTAAATTTGAGCTCTCTTTGGCGACAACAGTCTCTGTCAACAGGGTGGGGGTTCATGGCTGTCAGCACTGCTGTGGACTACTTTATCCTAATATATTTGGGTGGCATGGTGGCCCAGTGGTTAGCCCTGTCACCTCACAACAAGAAGGCCCTGGGTTCGAACCCTGGGGTTGTCCAACCTTGGGGGGGGGGGGGGGGGGTCATCCTCTGCGTGGAGTTTGCATATTCTCCATGTGTCTGTAGTGGGGTTTCTCCGGGTGCTCCAGTTTCCTCCCACCATCAGAAGAAACATGCACGTTAGGGTTTATACTCCTTGTCTGTGCCCCCTGACCAAGGCCATGGGTAAAGAACTGGAGTTGGTCCCCGGGCGCAGCATGAAGGAGGCAGCCCACGGCTCCTAGCTACACAGATCACAGCTAGGATGGGTTAATGTGCAGTAATTGACATTCTCCAGAACACATGATATCCTCGTATGTGAGCTGCGGGACATCTCTGTTATGTCCAGGCGATACAAGCAGCTCCCGTCAGTCTTTTATTTAGCAGCAACTGCTCATCCGAGCCCGTGTCTGCTCTAATGTTGCTTACATCTGTTATCTGACCGCCTGCTTCTTCGCTACATGTGGATGACTGCGGTGCCCACTGACACGAGAGCGTCCATGATGTGCATCTGCTGAACAAATCCGCACAGACCTCTTGAAACCCGGGAACGAGAGGAGTTGCAATATCGGCTCATGAATAACGCTCTCACATGAATTTGAATGTAGCCCTTCTTGGCCTGCGCCGTGAATACAAACAATGCATATAATGCGTAGAGTATTTCTTTTCACATCCGCCGTTACACATGTTCACGTACCCAAACAACCAAATCTGCACATCTCCGTATGTGCTCTACTGGGACTCGGTTGCTGCTGACACTTGCAAATCACAATCATGTTTCTTGGCCCTGTAGGTTTGCACAAAACATGGAATTTGACTCCGGTTTCGTGGCTCTCTCGGTGTACTTAACATAGAATAACGACACAACAACACAACACCTTCTGATACATACACAAGGCCTGACTATATACAGGCCAAATGAGAGGTGACGAGGTGCAGTGGTGCAGAGAATATATCAGAGATGCTGAAATAGATGTCAGCAGGTTACTTCCATACACGCCCAGGGTATGTAAAATCACCTTCTGATAGTGTAGATTTGTTTTCATCTTTAATTTCATCCGCTGACCTGCACCCATTTCTTTTCTTTTCCTTTTTACACGACGTGGCCGTCTGCTGTCTGGTTCATGCACACGCACAGCTCTCAGCTTGTCTCCGCATATCTGCGCTCACCTGTGCAGCGGCTGCGATGATCCAAGTTCATCACCTGATCCGTCCTCAACTGTGTGTGTGTGTTTGTCTGAGTAGCACAATGAACAGTCTTGTGTGGGTCTGCCGTTCCGCCAGCTCCACATCACGATAAAAGCTGATCGGAAAGTCACGCACACATAATGGCTGAGTCACGCATCTTCAGGGATTACACGTGAGAGCTGCTGCATCTTGGTTGTCTTGCATGGAGGTCATGCTACTTTGAAGCGTGTTCTGGATGCACGACACAATTTGCCCCATTTAACGCCAACTGATGTTGGTTTCATCCAAAGGTTAAAGGTTAAGCGGCAGTGACAATCTTCCAGCTTTAAATTCAGCACCTTGTCTCCGCTGTGTTTCCACTCTCTTAAGAGTGCTGAGTTGCTTAGGGCGTCCGGGTAGTGTAGCGGTCTATTTCGTTGCCTACCAACATGGAGATCGCCGGTTCGAATCCCCATGTTACCTCTGGCTTGGTCAGGCGTCCCTACAGACACAATTGGCTGTGTCTGCGGGTGGGAAGCCAGATGTGGGTGTGTGTCCTGGTCGCTGCACTAGCGCCTCCTCTTGTCGGTCGGGGCGCCTGTTCGGGGGGGAGGGGGGACTGGGGGGAATAGCGTGATCCCCAGTGGGGGATCTCCGGTCAATTCGATGTTGTGATGCTCAGTGACATGTGTGCAACCCAGGGGCTCGGCCAGCGGTCCCTGGCAGCTGGGTAAATATCCAAAAGGATCGCACCGCGCCGGTCTGCTGTCTGGAGACAGCTGAGGAAGGAGTCTCCGGCACTCCATGTAAATTCATGAGTTACACAATGTCCCAAAACAATCCTGTGGCCAAACATAATGACGCCCGACAGTGTTTGTAGGGGGCAAGTGACTTGTGTGTCTTGAAGCATCTTGGGTAGTTTCTAAATAGTGTTTTTGGTTTGCTTTATAATATATATTGACCGTGACCTAGGCATAGATTTTATATTTAATCTCATTGATGGCTGATGCAGGGCGACTTGTGACTCAGCTGTCGCAGGTTTGAGTTGGGACGGCTCCATTTCAGAGGAATTCACTGTCAGATTTGTGCGTGCCGTGGACGTAATTGTGATTTCTAACCCCTGAAGCCAGCAGTCCACCAAACCACCCAAGACCGTATTTTCAACTTTAGCCAAGTGTTAAATCAAGTGTTAATATCGGTCAGTAGCATTCATAATAACATGGCGGACACCCCGTGTTGGGCCGGCTGTTGACCCAGCACTCAGTAACTAGGTCCAATGATCAATCCAGTACTCGAGGTTGAAGCAGACCGGACCAAACACATGGGTCAATTTAACCCAGCGTGAGTTCGGTCTGCAGTGCCCCAGCAGGGCGGTCGCTGGGGTTTCATTTTACCCTGAGGAAGGGAGGCAATAACTCACTATTAACATCGTATTGGGATGAAATTTGGGATACTGTCATATCCTAATACAGTTTCGGTGTCTAAATTAATGTTAACGAGAATCCATTGTCCTAAACGTCTCACAGAATGAGCTCTGAAATATTTGAGGGAGGTATTTTTCTGAAAACCAGCTTTGGTTTGATTTTATACTTCACCACAGAGTTCAGTGTGCTCAAACTCAGTTGGATTTTCACACATGCTCTTTTGCATATGATTTTTACCCAACACGATTTCAACCCAGTCTTTTTTCTGGCTCCCCCCCCTTTTTTTTTTATCCCAATTGTGCTTGGCCAACTCTTCTGAGCCGTCCCGTTCGCTTCTCCACCTCCTCTGCTGCAGACTACCACGTGCCTCCTCTGATACATGTGGAGTCGCCAGCCGCATCTTTTCACCTGACAGTGAGGAGTTTCACCGGGAGGACGTAGCGTGTAGGAGGATCATGCTATTCCCCACAGTTCCCCCGACCGACCAGAGGAGGCGCTAGTGCAGCGACCAGGACACATATCCACATCCGACTTTCCACCCGCAGACACGGCCAATTGTGTCTGTAGGGACGCCCAGTCAAGCTGGAGGTAACACGGGGATTCGAACCGGCGATCCCCGTGTTGGTAGGCAACGGAATAGCCCGCCACACCACCCGGACGCCCCGCACAGTACCTTTTTGAACATGATGACTAATGCATGTCAGCAAACAAGCATCTACAGTTTCGCATATGAAGACAAAAATCAACAATCAGCCGTTAAGACCGTCCCCGCTACAGGATGAACCGGATGAACTCAGGATCCAGGTCTGTGCAGAACACAGTCAGCTCAAGATGGCCCCGGTCATAACGCGCCAGATTTGGAAGATGTCTCGTCAACAAAAGCTGCTCAGCTTCGACGGGTTACCCGGGTCGCCGTCTGAGAATTCATGGGGCTTAGCTGCAGCTTGACTGCGTAACCCTGATGGGCACCGATACAGTCTGAAAAACCAAGACCGGCCTTGAGATTCAGGGAGAGTGGAGCTCTGAGCGGAGACAACATGGCAGCTTAAGCTCCCTCTGGGGGACGCGAGCGGTTCGGCTGTAAATCAGGGAGGCTGAGACAACACATCCGAATCACTCAGGCATGGCGGCAGACGACGGCGTAATCTCTGATGTTCCCTTATCAGCTGAAACGAATGACCCATCCCCAAACCTGCTGTCACAGCCAATCAAAACCACCAAGATCAGACAAACACAAACATCTTTTACTTTAACGCACTTAACTGCAAGAGGAGTGCCACGCAGCTCAGCAATCAGCAGTCAAACAGCGCGGCACAGGTGACCGGGTTTCATGGTCTCCAAGTCCAGCCAATATCTATAGGGACGTGGACGGGATGACAGGTTGACAGGAATCGCTGTACGAGGCAAATGAGTACTGACCCCTGCTTACACACACACACACACACACACACACACACACACACACCCCTGTCAACATGCAGAGATCTGTGCAAAGCCGATACCCTCGTTACAGGGGAAGTTTAGGGCAGAATTAATATTAATGCCACGCAGGAGGAGAGAGAGGGGCGGTCACCACTCCAGAACTTAACATTTGCATGACAATGGAGGACCCCAGAACAGGGCATGTCCTTGGAGGTTCAGGCTATTCTTCTCAAATGACCAAAAAAAAAACCCTCATAATATAAACCCAAGCAGATAACAAGGAGCGTTTTCCTGAACTGAGGCCGAGGTTTGCCGAAAACCCCCCCAAAAGGGGGGAGTTGAGGCTTTAATCTGCAGTTCCATTAAGGAAGACTCTGTGGAGCTGCTCAAGCAGGAAACGCTTCATTTTCTGCTGCTGAGCCATTAGCTTTGCTATCCACAACAACCCCGTTTAGAAACCAGGCCTCACAGAATGGTTATACGGAAATATGAAGGCGGTCCACATCCACGCACACGGAGATGCTCCCGAAAGGGTCTCTCCTTGACCCGTCAGAGGGAAGTATCTATGACTTGTTGGCAGCCTTCAGAGATACAAGTTCGTGTGAGCAACATTTCCATGTCAACACTCTAGAGGTCAAACTTAGGGAGCGTTGTACATCTGAAAACGTAATTCTCGTAAATTATGAAACCACCTTATCTGGCACTGTACTCTTATGCAACAGTCACGTATGACTAGACTCGCTAGCCGTTTGGCTAACGGGTCGGACCCTCTAGTCCAGTGGTTCTCAACCTTTTTGGGGTCCTGGACCCCCTGCGTATTTTTGATCTACCCTGAGGACCCCTCCACCTGATCTTGGGGGAGGGGGGTTGCAATTTGATAGAAACAGTAGAAACTGCATTTTAAATTGCATTATAGCATTTATTCACTCTTTGGGGCAAAAATAAGAGCTTTCAGTTGTAACTTAGATATAGTTAACAAAACAGAATTCTTATGCAGTAACTTTCAGATATATGTAACAAAACAGAATATGTATTCAGTAACTTTCAGATATATGTAACAACAGAATTTTTATGCAGTAACTTTTAACAATGCAAACGGGAGCGAGATCTCTTATTAAAATACATTAAATTACACTTGTGAAACAGATGTAATTAGAGAAAAAAGTCGTTACCCTTTATAGTTTAGGTAGATAAAGGTCTCAGTCACATTTGAGTAAAATAATCCTATTTCTATAAATGTCATAGGATCTTTTTTTTAAAGATATTTTATTTTCACGGACCCCTTGCAATTACACCACGGACCACTAGGGGTCCGCGGACCCCCGGTTGAGAAACACTGCTCTAGTCGATTGGTTAGCATAGTCGACTGGTTAGCATAGTCGCCTGTGGTGCGGCCACCCAGGTTCACGTCCCGGGTGCAGCAGAACCCCAGCTGCCCCCTGAATTCGCTACACTTACAATGACTTTATTCTCTGCATTTAGCCCATCCTACAGTACAGGAGCAGTGTGCAGCTGCAGCACCCGGGGATGAACTCCAGTTCTTCTTTCAATTGCCTTGCTCAGGGGCACAGGCAGGAGTATTAACCCTAACATGCGTGTCTTTTTGATGGTGGGAGGAAACCGGAGCACCCGCAGGAAACCCATGCAGACATGGGAAGAACATGCAAAGTCCACACAGAAAGGGCCTGGAACGGCCCGGGGTTCGAACCCAGGACCTTCTTGTTGTGAGGCAACAGTGCTAACCACTGGGTAGTATCACTGCTCAGATTCTTTTTTTGGGGGGGAGAATTTTTCCCCCTTTCTCGCCCCAATTGTACCTGGCCAATTACCCCACTCTTCCGAGCTGTCCTGGTCGCTGCTCCACCCCCTCTGCCGATCCGGGGAGGGCTGCAGACTACTGCATACCTCCTCCGATACATGTGGAGGCGCCAGCCGCTTCTTTTCACCTGACTGTGAGGAGTTTCACCAGGGGGACATAGCGCATAGGAGGATCACACTATTCCCCCCAGTTCCCTCTCCCCCCTGAACAGGCACCCAGACCGACCAGAGGAAGCGCTAGTGCAGCGACCAGCACACATACCCACATGCGGCTTCCCACCTGCAGACACGGCCAATTGTGTCTGTAGGGACGCCCAACCACGCCGGAGGTAACACGGGGGATTCGAACCGGCGATCCCCGTGTTGGTAGGCAACGGAATAGGCCGCCACGCCACCTGGATGCCAGCTCACATTCTTAATAACCACATGGTAAACATGGTAACATGTTTTAATTGAAAAACTAATGAGATAGGAGTCTACGCTACGGGGCCGTAAAGGTGCAACCACCACTTGGGTTTGGCTCCTTCAGCAGAAGGCGGCGAGCGAGGGTGAGAGGAGACCTTGCACAGCAGAAATGAAGTGGATATTGACACAATCAATCTTCAACGAGTGTTAACACACGTCTCTTTTTACTCGGCGTGTGTGTGTGTGTGTGCGTGCACCTCCTACCCTTCCCCTTGATTGTTTTTACTTCGTTTGCAAGTCAAGACTCATCAGTCTTCTGCAGCAGAACAGAAGGGGAGAACAGTTTCATAACTTTCCCATTAACGCCCCCAGACTGGGGAAGAACAGCGCTGCTGCTGCTGCTGCCTGCAGAAGCAACCCGGCCTGCTTTTTAGGTACACACTTTTGCAGAATATTTCCCTCTCTGCCTCTGAAAGTCGTTAGCCGATCGAATTAAGCGGCAGAGGAAACAAGGTTAAGGTTCTGGGGTAATAAGGAAAAGGCCTCTTATACCAAAATGCATGCAATATCCTGGGTGGCTCGACAATTAGATGAGCGCCGACATCGGATGAAAGATGATACGGCTACAACGCCAGAACACGTCCACCTCATGCAGCTCACCGCTTGGATTGATGGGAAAAAAACTACACACATTAGACCGCTGTTCCACAACAGCATATGAATAGGGACTAAAAGAAACAACAACAACTGAGCAAATTGGGAAGGTTCAAGCGCCGCCCAGTTCCCCGGAAATTTCTTAACGGGGTCCTCCATCCTACCCACAATGCCCAAGGTGCCAGTCATTGTGGCTGGGCGCGATGGACGGATATGAAAGCCGTCCCCATTCTCTGTCTCACCAACAGAACACATACACACCCTCCCCACACAGACCATCCATCCTCCCTGATGTGACCACTCAGCACTACATCTTCCGGGCCGCCGGCAAGAACCAACAGAGACCCCCCCCCCCACTTGATCACAAGTCTTAATTGGCCTGCTGACGGTGCAAGCAAGCACACACACGCATGCACATTAAGTGCATGTTAATGTGTACGTGCTCAGCATGTACTCACACATACTGGGCACGTCCACACGCCCACCCCCCGACTGCCTGTCTAGACGCCCACACAACTAAACATTTACACAAAAAATTAAACAATAAATTTAGCATGCAATGCCGGCATTTTTTACTCTGTCCTCTTATCCTCAATACTGTGTAGTCTACTGGAGACTCCTCCACCCGCAGAGGCCTACAATAGCATCACCGCACCACAATATCACCACACACACACACACACACACACACACACACACACACAGCAGGGAAGACATCAGGCATCAGTCAGTATCACTCACAAACAATAATATAGCGTAACGACCACAGATGTGGAGACTCGCTAGCCCTTGGCTAACAGGTCGGACCCTTTAGTCAACTGGTTAGCGTAGTTGCCCGTGGTGCGGGAGATCCGGGTTCGCGTCCCGGATGTGGCGGTTCCCGGATGCCCCCCTAATTTGCTACAATGGTGTCAGAAGTGGGATGGTGAGACCGTGAGGCCATCAGAAGCGCGTGCGTCCAGAGGCGTGAGGGAGGTGGTATGCTGAGGCGGGTAGTGTAACAACCACGAAAGACAAGACTGGCTAGCCCTTGGCTAACGGGTCGGACCCTGTAGCCGACTGGTTACAGTTGGAGACTTTTTTTGTGTTTTATTTGGTAACAATGTCACAATACCCTTTCAGCTATCAGTAATATAGGCGGTCTGAGAATAAATCGGGATCTCAGTGCTGCCCCCTGCCTTTGTATTCAGGAATCTGAAAATGCTACCGCTCCCGTAAGCTTTGACCAATCAGGGCCTCTCTCTGGCCTCTCCGCCCTGATAGGTTGAGGGGCTGTCCCTACTTCTTGTCAGTCATGTTGCTGTCTTGAGTTTCCCGAGCGTTCACGAGACATCCATAGCAATAGCGGAGCCATCCGCCATCTTGCACAGTCTAATAATGCAAAACAAGTAGTGTTGTGTTCTTCGTGGCTAGCTAGCGTTTGTAATATGTAGGACTAGTTAGTAGTTATTAGCTTCGGTGTGAGGTAACCTATCTGCTCACTTGCTTGGCTGAAGTAACGTTACAGCTTTGTTTCTCCCTCTGTTACCACCGCCGGTAAAAAGGAACTCGCATGAATGAGCCTGAGTTTTGTTTGGGGGAAGGGCCACCTGGGGAAGGGAGGGGCTGGAGAAGGAGCAGGAGAGGAGGGGGTGTTGGTGTTGAAAATCTCTCTCGCTTGTTCTTTTCTCCAAAGTTACCAACTGCAGCTTTAACGTAGTCGCCCGTGGTGTTGGGGACCCGGGTCGCGTCCCGGTTGACCCCCCGAATTTGCTGCAATAAGCCGTCCGCAGATGAAACACCAGTACGGAACCAGAACGCCGGTCGCTGTAGGTAGCCTAGCTTATACAGTGTCCATGGATGGAGATGAATGGAGCAGAAAAATCATCCATTCTCATCTTATTGACACTGGCTGGCTTCTTATAATCTGACGAGGTCCATTACGAGGTCTGAAGCGCCCTGCCGACACCAATGAGTCGTGACGCATGGCTCCGATCTGCGCCGAACTGGACAGCCGGCTCACATTCCTCCAGAGAAGGATCGAGAGAGACGCTCTCAGAGATGATCACAGCTTCCTGGGCGGGGCACTGCTTCCTCAAGATCAGTGTGGCGGCCTTGACACTGCCTGACATATAGAGTTTTGTAGGGTGCAGGGAAGGATGTGAGCTTTGTAGGGTGCAGGAAAGGATGTGAGCAGTCCCGGTTAGAAAGAGGAAAAAAAGGAGAGGAATAATAACGACTGAACTTCATCTGAGCTGACAAAATGCAGACTTGAGTTCATGGACGCTGACTAAACATCTTGTTTCATATCGCCACCTGCTGGGCATTCAGCATTATTACCGACTAGCAATACAGGCCTCTCTACAAGACCTTGTTTGGCCGCACCATAAATATATGGTCTTTTCACCTTTATGATAGAAAATGTTGAATCTTGCTCTGCTTAAAGAGGTTAAATCACTTTATTCTCAGGCTTTCCTCAGGTGAAGAGATGCAGGCAGCATGTTTTAGGTAAACTATGTCAATAAGGACATAACACTAACTACACTTTCTAATCCAGACCCAATAAACTGCTTGATCTGGGGTTTTTTATGTCATAATATATTACTACATACTGAAAAAAAAAAATTTTTTTTTAAAGTTAATTATTATAGATCTTGTCAAAGGTTGTCCATCTCAAATGCGTTACATATTCTGGTCACTAGATGACAGAGCGACACAACGGGACTGGAGACTGAGACACCCACCGACTCTGACTAAGATAGGTACGGGATCCAGGGGGATACCCTCAATACTGTGATACAGCTACCGATATTAAAATTAATAAGAAAAAAAATAAGCAAGATGACATCATTGGTCTCAGATCCGCAGTCATGCAATTGTTCCAAGAGACTTTACAGTTATAGGCCCTGTACCTATAAAATACCACAACTACCACACACACCATAGACATGGCTGGAGTACAACATTTTCAATTCTCTATGATTTCAGGAAGATCTCTTATATCCAGATGGCTACTACTATTACTACTACTACTACTGCTACTGTTACTACTACTACTACTACTGCTACTACTACTGTTACTACTACTACTACTACTACTGCTACTACTACTACTACTACTTCTACTGCTACTACTACTGTTACTACTACTGCTACTACTACTACTACTAGTTACTTTCAGCTGCTCCCATTAGAGGCCGCCACAGCAGATCATCCGTTTCCATCTCTTCCTGTCTTCTGCATCTTCCTCTGTCACACCAGCCACCTGCATGTCCTCCCTCACCACATCCATAAACCTCCTCTTGGGCCTTCCTCTTTTCCTCTCCTGGCAGCTCCATATTCAGCATCCTTCTCCCAATATACCCAGCATCTCTCCTCCACACATGTCCAAACCATCTCAATCTTGCCTCTCTTGCTTTGTCTCCAATCCGTCCAACCTGAGCTGTCCCTCTGATATACTCGTTCCTAATCCTGTCATTCTTTGTCACTCCCAGTGAAAATTTTAGCATCTTCAACTCTGCCACCTCCAGCTCCACCTCCTGTCTTTTCATCAGTGCCACTGTCTCCAAACCATATAACATAGCTGGTCTCACAACCATCTTGTAAACCTTCCCTTTAACTCTTGCTGGTACCCTTCTGTCGCAAATCACTCCTGACACTCTTCTCCACCCACTCCACCCTGCCTGCACTCTCTTCTTCACCTCTCTTCCACACTCCCCGTTACTTTGGACAGTTGACCCCAAGTATTTAAACTCATACACCTTCATCACCTCTACTCCTTGCATCCTCATCCTCCCTCTCATTTACGCACAGGTATTCTGTCTTGCTCCTACTGACTTTCATTCCTCTTCTCTCCAGTGCATACCTCCACCTCTCCAGGCTCTCCTCCACCTGCACCCTACTCTCGCTACAGTTCACAATGTCATCCGGGAATACCATAGTCCACAGAGACTCCTGCCTGATCTCGTCCGTCAACCTGTCCATCACCATTGCAAACAAGAAAGGGCTCAGAGCCGATCCTTGATGTAATCCCACCTCCACCTTGAACCCATCCATCACTCCTACCACATGCCTCACCACTGTCACACTGCCCTCATACATATCCTGCACCACTCTTACATACTTCTCTGTCACGCCCAACTTCCTCATACAATAATCATATCCAAATGGCAATTTCTATAAATTTACCAGATTGTGTGTCCTCATCTACTTTACTGCAAAACTATACATAAGACACAACTGTATTATACAAGAAAAAAAACTCCTCAAAAGTTTAAAAAGTCCTCAATTTCAATATAAAAAGAAATGTAAATCAGCGATACCGAACTTACTGTGACCATTCATCTTTAAAACAAAGATAACTCATATTTTTGGAGTTGAACGCTGAAATGACACCGAGGGATCGCGCCGCTGAGTGGGCGTTCCCGTGATGTCATTTGAGTGACAGCTGAAAGCCGGTGTTGTAGAATTTTCTGACTCCGCCGCAGAATCTGACTCCCCTTGGCGTGAACGGGTTACGGGGGGGGGGGGTTAAGGGGTTAGGGTTATAGGGTTAGGGTTGCGTGGGGGGTGGGGTTAAGGGTTAGCGTTAGCCTAACCTAACCTAGCCTCGTGCCAAGGGGAGTCAGAAAATTCTACAACACCGGCACTGCTGGGAGACTCTCCGTCAGCCTTCCTGGCCACACAGCTACAAACAAGGTTACCAAGCAACAGAAGTACACTTTTTACTACCCTGCACTTGTTGCCTGGCACTTAAGATGGAAAACTTTATGTCGTATTTCACCATTCAACATCCGGAGGGACCAATCACACGACTTCCTGGCAAGTTTGTATGCCGTTCAGACAGCGACACAACCCAAAACAGTTTCAGTTTCCTCCTGTGCTACTTTAAATAATGATATTGATCAATAACATTCGAAAATCAGTTTCGGCATTTGTAGGGATACCCCCAACTGGCACCTTTTTAGCCACCCTGTTCGACATTTTCTGCAGGCTCCGCTGAAACCCTGTCCCCACCTTCATAGCAAATATCAAACCAAGCTACTTACTGTAAAATCCATGCAAGGATTTGTCAACTGTTGCGAGCGAATCAGAAAGGCAGATTTCAGCCAGGAGTTGTTGTTAGAGAGCTTCTGCCTCCATCTCCCCGGCGCACCATGTGTTGCAGGCTCAGGCTGCACGTGCTTGTTAAGCAGAAAGAGCAGAAAGTAAAACCCGTCCACGATGCGGCATCAGGGATGGTCAAGGCATGTGCAGTAATTGCATTTCCCTGTCTGGAGTCACCACTTCACGAGATCCCTGCTCTGTTTTGAGAAATCCCTTTTTGCTGCTGTAACACAATTATGTTCCTGACCTTTCCTGTGAATCCCCATTTGCAGCAGCTAACTTTGTGTAGCTAAATTGAGTGCATGGTGCATAGTGTTTTCACTGTGCTCTTCAGCAAACACAATCCCCTTTATGGCATTAATAAAGTGCTTGTTTGTGTTCAAGTGAATTGCGATCAGAGAGCTCTCGAGAGACACTCGACACTCTGTGAGGCATTATAATGGAAGTGTGCGCCTCGCCCCGGCTCTCCTCGTGCTGGACCCCGAGCAGAGGACCTGGTCTAGCTTTGATTCAGGCTCACTGTGAGCCCAGCGACGCAGAGATTTGGTGGTAGATGTCAAGCAGGAAGACGTGTCAGTCAGGAAAGAACTGTGCGTATGTGCAGTTGGGGGGCAGGTAGTGTGTGTGTGTGTGTGTGTGTGTGTGTGTGTGTGTGTGCACGCGCGCATGTATGTGTGTATAAATACAGAGCGTGACTTCATTCTCGTGTTTGCGTGCATGTGTGATGTGTGTGCATGTGCGCATGCACATGTTTATGTGTGTGCATGTGTGTGTGTGCGTGCATTTGTGTATAACTATAGAGGGTGACTTCATTCTTTGTGTGTGTGTGCGTGTGTGTGCGTGCGTGCACATGGACAAGTGAGTGAGGGAGCTAGTGAGCAAGGGTTTGTACAGTAAATTGGTGAAAGTACAGTAAATTGGTGAAAAGATGCACGTGACAATGGAAGAGCACGTGAGAGCATTAGCGTGCATGCAGTCAGCCTCTCTTGCACGCATGCAGTCTCTCTTGCATGCAACCAGCCTCTCTTGCATGCAGTCAGCCTCTCTTGCATGCAGCCAGCCTCTCTTGCATGCAGTCAGTCTCTCTTGCATGCAGTCAGCCTCTCTTGCATGCGTCCTCGTTTCACGTTAACCAGATGGAGGCCGTCTTAATGTGTCAGCTCTTAAACATTCCAGTGCTGAAACTCTTGTTCCTGATGCTGGCTGGACCCACGTCATCCCCGACCTAAAGCCACCGGCTACAGTTCAAACAGAACACGGGCATCTTTGTTATTCCCCGAGCACTAATGAAGTAGGAAATAACCTTTAGCTGTGTGACATTTCATGGTCCCGGCTACTGTACAGCATGAGCCAAATGTGAACCAAGCACCGGAGGCTGTTGGGTGTCGTTTGACTGGAAGGAGGGACACGAAGGTACTAAATGGATGCAAATCCATAAACTGAAGATTAAAGCATAACTATTTTCCTACTGTCTAACCCAGCCACTGAGGATGCACAAGCCAGTGCATCCTTAGTGCCGGTCCCAAGCCCGGACAAATGGGCAGGGTTGCGTCAGGCCAAATCAAATATGCAGATCATAAATAAGACTTACATACCGGATCGGTTGAGGCCCGGGTTACCAACGACCGCCACCGGTACTGTTAACCAGCAGGGTGTCGGTGGAAACTATGCTGCTGTTGGGCGAAGGAGAAGGAGAAGGGGGAAAGCATGTCCAGAGGCAGCTAGAGAGGAGGAAGGGTAGGCATGTGGAGGTGAGAGTTGGAACTTTGAATGTTGGCACTATGACTGGTAAAGGGAGAGAGCTGGCTGACATGATGGAAAGAAGAAAGGTAGGCATACTGTGTGTGCAAGAGACCAGGTGGAAGGGGAGTAAGGCCAGGAGTATCGGAGGTGGCTTCAAACTCTTCTACCATGGTGTGAATGGGAGGAGTAATGGGGTTGGGGTAAATCTGAAGGAAGAGTATTTCAAGAGCGTGCTGGAGGTGAAGAGTGTCAGACAGAGTGATGAGTATGAAGCTGGAAATTGAAGGTTTATTGCTGAATGTTATCAGCGCATATGCCCCGCAAGCTGGGTGTGAGATGGATGAAAAAGAATTCTGGAGTGAGTTGGACGACATGGTGGAGAGGGTACCCAAGGAGGAGAGAGTGGTGATTGGAGCGGACTTCAATGGACATGTTGGTGAAGGGAACAGAGGTGATGAGGAGGTGATGGGAAGGTATGGAGTCAAGAAGAGAAATGTGGAAGGACAGATGGTGGTGGATTTTGCAAAAAGGATGGAAATGGCTGTGGTGAATACATATTTCAAGAAGAGGGAGGAACACAGGGTGACATACAAGAGTGGAGGAAAGTGCACACAGGTGGACTATATCTTATGTAGAAGGCGCCATCTAAAAGGGACTGGAGACTGCAAGGTGGTGAGAGGGGAGAACGTAGCTAGGCAGCATCGGATGGTGGTTTGTAGGATGACTTTGGAGACCAAGAAGAGGAAGCGAGTGAAGACACAGCCGAAGATTAAATGGTGGAAGTTGAAGAAGGAAGACTGTTGTGTGGAGTTCAGGCAGGAGTTAAGACAGGCACTGGGTGGTAGTGAAGAGTTGCCAGATGGCTGGACTACCACTGCAGAAATAGTGAGGGAGACAGCTAGGAAGGTACTTGGTGTGTCATCAGGACAGAGGAAGGAAGACAAGGAGACTTGGTGGTGGAATGAGGAAGTACAGCAAATTATACAGAGGAAAAGGTTGGCAAAGAAGAAGTGGGATAGTAAGAGAGATGAAGAAAGTAGACAGGAGTACAAGGAGATGCAGCATAAAGCAAAGAGAGAGGTGGCAAAGGCAAAGGAAAAGGCGTATGGTGAGTTGTATGACAGATTAGACACTAAGGAAGGAGAAAAGGACTTGTACCGATTGGCTAGACAGAGGGACCAAGCTGCAAAGGATGTGCAGCAAGTTAGGGCAATCAAGGATAGAGATGAAAATGTGCTGACAAGCGAGGAGAGTGTGCTAAGAAGGTGGAAGGAATACTTTGAGGGGCTGATGAATGAAGAAAATGAGAGAGAGAGAAGGTTGGATGATGTAGGGATAGTGAATCAGGAAGTTCAGCGGATTAGCAAGGAGGAAGTGAGGGCAGCTATGAAGAGGATGAAGAGTGGAAAGGCAGTTGGTCCTGATGACATACCTGTGGAGGCATGGAGATGTTTAGGAGAGATGGCAGTGGAGTTTTTAACTAGATTGTTTAACACAATCCTGGAAAGTGAGAGGATGCCTGAGGAGTGGAGAAGAAGCATACTGGTACCGATTTTCAAGAACAAGGGCAATGTGCAGAACTGTAACAACTACAGAGGTATAAAGTTGATCAGCCACAGCATGAAGATTTGGGAAAGAGTAATAGAAGCTAGGTTAAGAGGAGAGGTGATGATCAGCGAGCAGCAGTATGGGTTCATGCCACGAAAGAGCACCACAGATGCGATGTTTGCTTTGAGAATTTCGATTGAGAAGTATAGAGAAGGCCAGAAAGAGTTGCATTGTGTCTTTGTAGATTTAGAGAAAGCTTATGACAGAGTGCCGAGAGAGGAGGTGTGGTATTGTATGAGGAAGTCAGGAGTTGCAGAGAAGTATGTAGGAGTGGTGCAGGATACGTATGAGGGCAGTGTGACAATGGTGAGGTGTGCGGTTGGAATGACAGATGGGTTCAAGGTGGAGGTGGGATTACATCAAGGATCGGCTCTGAGCCCTTTCTTGTTTGCAATGGTGATGGAGAGGTTGACGGACAAGATCAGGCAGGAGTCTCCATGGACGATGATGTTCGCGGATGACATTGTGATCTGTAGTGAGAGTAGGGTGCAGGTTAAGGAGAGCCTGGAGAGGTGGAGGTATGCACTGGAGAGAAGAGGAATGAAAGTCAGTAGGAGCAAGACGGAATACCTATGCGTGAATGAGAGAGAGGACAGTGGAATGGTCAGGATGCAAGGAGTGGCGGTGACAAAGGCATCTGAGTTTAAATACTTGGGGTCAACTGTCCAAAGTAACGGGGAGTGCAGTAGAGAGGTGAAAAAAGAGAGTGCAGGCAGGTTGGAGTGGGTGGAGAAGTGTGTCAGGAGTGATTTGCGACAGAAGGGTACCAGCAAGAGTTAAAGGGAAAGTTTACAAGATGGTTGTGAGACCAGCTATGTTATATGGTTTGGAGACAGTGGCACTGACGAAAAGACAGGAGGCGGAGCTGGAGGTGGCTGAGTTGAAGATGCTAAGATTTTCACTGGGAGTAACGAAGAAGGACAGGAACGATTATATTAGAGGGACCGCTCAGGTTGGACAGTTTGGAGACAAAGCAAGAGAGGCAAGATTGAGATGGCTTGGACATGTGTGGAGGAGAGATGCTGAGTATATTGGGAGAAGGATGCTGAATATGGAGCTGCCAGGGAAGAGGAGAAGAGGAAGGCCAAAGAGGAGGTTTATGGATGTGGTGAGGGAAGACATGCAGGTGGCTGGTGTGACAGAGGAAGACGCGGAAGACAGGAAGAAATGGAAACGGATGATCCGCTGTGGCGACCCCTAATGGGAGCAGCCAAAAGTAGTAGTAGTAGTATTTTCCTACTGTCTCCCTTGTTCCAGTCATCAAGATACTGAAATGACCACGGATGACTAGAGTCGCTAGCCCTTGGCTAATGGGTTGGAGCCTTTAGTTGACTGGTTAGCACAGTCGCCCGTGGTCTCGGGTACCCGGTTTCGGGCTACCCGGGTTCAGTTCCTGGCTGGGGTGGATTCGCGGCTGTCCCCCGAATTCGCTACAATATAATAAAGTCCGGTGGCACGGTGGCTAGCGCAGTAGCCTCACAGCAAGAAGGTTGTGGGTTCGAGCCCCGGGGTAGTCCAACCTTGGGGGTTGTCGTCTGTGTGGCGTTTGCATGTTCTCCCCATGTCTGCATGGGTTTCCTCCGGGTGCTCTGGTTTTCTCCCACAGTCCAAAGACAGATCAGGTGAATCGGCCATACTAAATAGCTGCTAAGTGTGAATATGTGTGTGTGTGTGTGTGTGTGTGTGTGTGTGTGTGTGTGTGTGTGTGTGTGTGTGTGTCAGGCCTGTGATGGCCTTGCAGCCTGTCCAGGGTGTCTCCCCACCTGTTGCCCAATGAGTGCCTCCTCTGGTCAGTTGGGGCACCTGTTCAGAGGAGGGGGGGGGAACTGGGGGGGAATAGGGGGTTCCTCCCACATGGTACATCCCCCTGGTGAAACTCCTCACTGTCAGGTGAGAAGAAGCGGCTGGCGAATCCACATGTATCGGAGGAGGCGTGTGGTAGTCTGCAGCGCTCCCCGGATCAGCAGAGGGGGTGGAGCAGCGATCAGGATGGCTCGACAGAGTGGGGTAATTGGTCGGATAAAACTGGGGAGAGAAGGGGGGGGGGATATGCAGGGCCAAGTGCACTCCATTTTCCATCAACAAAGATTCTTCATGAGGTGTCTGTTTGCTATATGGCAGAGCCACTAAACAGCTTCCATAAGGTGAAACCTTGGCGTGCAATACATATGCATCTGTTTTCATATGTATGAGAGAGAGCGAGACAGAGAGAGCGAGAGAGAGCGAGCAAGACAGAGAGAGCGAGAGAGCGAGCAAGACAGAGAGAGCGAGAGAGAGCGAGCGAGACAGAGAGAGCGAGGGAGAGAGACAGAGAGAGAGTAAGAGGAAAGCATCCAACTGTGTGCGTTTGTGTGTGCTGTATGTTGTGTGTGCACATGCATGACTGTGTATATATACAGCAAAAACATCAGAGAAGGGTGGAGAAGGGTGGAGATGGCCACTTCTGAGCCAGCCACTCATGCAACGTAAGGGAATCATGAACCACCAGGCTGTCCACCACTGCTGTGGCCTGCCGGCTTACAACGGCGTTGCTGCACCCGTGCATCACAATCAGCAACACAGGATGTAAAACAGGAAGAAATGGCAGCTTTCTTGCCCCGACTTCCTTTAGAACATACTGAGCAAGCCACCACATAACACATGGCTAGTGAGCAAGCCACCACATCACACATGGCTAGTGAGCAAGCCACCATATCACACATGGCTAGTGAGCAAGCCACCACATCACACATGGCTAGTGAGCAAGCCACCACATCATACATGGCTAGTGAGCAAGCCACCACATTACACATGGCTAGTGAGCAAGCCACCACATCATACATGGCTAGTGAGCAAGCCACCATATCACACATGGCTAGTGAGCAAGCCACCACATCATACATGGCTAGTGAGCAAGCCACCACATTACACATGGCTAGTGAGCAAGCCACCACATCATACATGGCTAGTGAGCAAGCCACCACATCACACATGGGTAGTGAGCAAGCCACCACATCATACATGGCTAGCGGGGACCTTTCCTGGCGTGTTGCAGTAACGCCATATTGTGTTTGCACGTACTTGCACACAACAAGTCAGTGTCGGACAGACGGTGCAGCACAGAGCAGCGCTGCACCGTCTGAGAGCTGGGCTCTTCTATATTATATATTTAATAGGTCACATAAAACAGGGAAAGTTGTTTACCTGCACAGCAAGGGGTGGGTCACCATGGTCCAATGCAAAAAGGCAGCATAGAGAGAGAGAGAGAGAGAGAGAGAGAGGGGTGGGGTGGGAGAGACATGGGGTTATTAAAGTAGCCGTCACAACTGAATACTCCCTAGTTTTCTTCAGATACACTACCACAGACACACAAATTACAGTGCTGGTACACGGACCCCAGAATTGAGGCTGCGGAGGCTGACGGGTTGGCCAGCTGTTGTTCCTTGCAGATGTGTGTTAACAGGCCCACATACTCACCCGGTGGGTGGGCCACAGGGCAGCACTGTTGTTAGGGCACCCAGTGCTCATACCCATACACAGGCACACAATCACGAAGGAAAACGCACACACACACACACACACACGGGCCAGTGTTCAGTGTGTTAGTGCGAATCAAACAAACCCAACATCAATACCGAGTCTTCAAAGATGCACAGCCGAGCGGCTCCTCGGGCGCTAACGAAACGATAACTTCATTTCTCTTTCCTGTCTTTCATTTCTCCCCCTCGCTCGCTCTCTCTCTCTCTCTCCCTCCGTTTCCTCTATAACCATTTTGGTGTTTTCTTTGAAGCCGGGTGTGTGAATGAAGCGTGTGCAGACCGACCCGGCGGAGCTCCGTGATACCATCACTGCACAAACCAGATCACTTCAGGCGCTTCTGTGGATGCTCACACACCACCCCTGGATAAGGTCAGCCAACTCAGCGATACCGAGAACTGAGAGAGAGAGAGAGAGAGAGAGAGAGAGAGAGAGAGGCAGAGGGAGAGACAGGTAGAGAGAGGTAGAGAAAGAGAGGCAGAGAGAGTGAGAGGTAGAGCGAGACAGAGGTAGAGAGAGAGATACAGGTAGAGAGAGAGAGAGGCAGAGAGAGAGAGCAGGGGAGAGTGTGAGACAGGTAGAGAGATAGAGAATGAGAGGTAGAGCGACACAGAGAAAGGGAGAGAGATGTAGAGAGAGAGATTTAGAGAGAGAGAGACAGAGAAAGGGAGAGAGACAGAGATGTAGAGAGAGAGAGAGCGGTGTAGAGAGAGAGAGAGAGAGAGAGAGAGAGAGAGAGAGAGAGAGAGAGAGAGAGAGAGAGAGAGAGAGAGAGATGCCAGGCCCAGACAGAAACAAAGAAGAAGACAGATACGGAGGTATTCAGAGACACGAAGAGATAGAGATGGAGATAGAGAGACATAAAGGCTCGGGAGAGTGCATATGTGCTTTCTTTTATTTAATATCAAAGCGATCCCCCTCTTCTTCCTCCTAAGTACTTGTACATAATGGTAGACACAAACAGCGGTCCGTGGGGTATGGGGACGCAGGGATGGAGAGATGGAAGCAGGGAGGGGACAGACTCAGCCCTGCTGTAAGGACGACGTGAACCGAATTCACCTCTCAGCCAAAGCCACCAGCCTGTGCTTTTGGACTGCTGTTTGTCACGCAACCCCAACCCCCCCTCCCCACTACGCCCACTCCATCTTATGTTGGGAATTGGGGCGTATGTAGTTCCAGGGTCAAGTGTCTGCAGTTCCGGAGTCGGCCTGAAGAGGGAGACAAACCCATAGAAAACTGGGTTTCATAATTTTGGGAGAAAAAGATCGTTCATTTCAAGAGCGGACTTGACCGTACGTACACCGTACTTCTTCTTCCCGACAGGCTCGTTTACTGACACAGAGTCGTGTCCACGGACAGATACTGGGAATAAGAGGAAAGAAGGTGTCTGTCGATATTTTTTCTGGGAAAAAAACCCCCTCTTTCTATGTATCAGCACATATCTATACACGAGGACAATGTGGTGCCAGAGACAAGCGCACTTGGTACAGATGCTGGCAAGGCTTCCGGCCCTGCGGCCGCATCCAGTGTGTGGCCCTTGGTGATGCACTCTGCTCTGCCCACGGCGACCGTCACTCACATATCACACGTGTAACTCCCATAAGTGATGACCTCTACTGCCGCGACCGCTCTGCCCATCACATGAGAAGCCCTCTTAGTCACACTCACCGACACACACCAACACACACACACACTCTCACTCTCTCTCTCACATGTGCATGAAAACATACTGAAGTAAGCGTGGACACATATCATAATCATGCAATCCATCCATCCATCATCATCATCATGGACACACACTCTAATAAACACACACACACACACACACACACACACACATACACATGCGTTCACCGCTTCATCCATTCAGCTCAAACCTCACACACATAGTGTGATAACGTGCTCTCACACACTAAAAGACTGCTAAAAGACACACACACACACACACACACACACACACACACACACACACACACACACACACACACACACACACACAACGTCACTTCGGCTCCACAGAGCGCATGACGACATCACCCTCGAGTCGACACATCGTCAGCCAGCGCTCTAGTAATGCAGGAGTCAGATTAGCCTGCTCCCTTCAGCCTCCTCCCTCTCTCCCTCTGTCTCCCTCTCCCCCATCTTTCATTGAACAAATGTCACCTTTTTTTTCTTTATTTTTTTTCCACTAATGCATCACTGTGCGGACGTCCAACACACGCACGGCACCGATTGGCATTTAAATATCCGTGTCACAGCCCTCGCTGCAGACCTGGCTGCCGGGCGTCTCAGATGCACAGCTCATATTCATGATTTAAAGCCGCACTGCTGTGACGGCGGGTGGTGGAGTGGAGTGTGTGCTCCCGTGCATAACATATGCGACTTAGTGGGGGATGAGCTTATGACCACTGTGCATATGGGAGTCATATGTATATCTAGTACCAACTCGAGTGGCTTTGTGTTGCTGGCCCGGGGGCCCGTCTGAAGCGGGCTGTACCGAGCGTACGACAGGCTGCTGCACAATTCTGAAAGGCTTGTGACTGTACGTACAGACAGAAAACATAATGCAGGAGGCAAGGAAAACATAATGCAGGAGGCAAGGAAGCAGCAATGTTGTGACCAAACAAAGGGAGCCACGGGGGGCATCCGGTGGCATGGTGGTCTAGTCCGTTGCCTGCCAGTTCGAATCCCCGCGTTACCTCCAGCTTGGTCGGGTGTGCCTACAGACACAATTGACCGTGTCTGCAGGGGGATGTGGTTATGTGTCCTGTTCGCTGCACTAGCACCTCCTCTGGTGGGTTGGGGCACCTGTTCAGGGGAGGAGGGAGAACTGGGGGGAATAGCATGATCCTCCCACGTGCTACGTCCCCCTGGTGAAACTCCTCACTGTCAGGTGAAAAGAAGCGGCTGGTGACTCCACATGTATGGGAGGAGGCATGTGGTAGTCTGCAGCCCTCCTCAGATCGGCAGAGGGGGTGGAGCAGTGACCGGGACGGCTCGGAAGAGCGGGGTAATTGGCTGGATACAATTGGGGGGGAAAAGGGGGGGGCCATGATGCACAAGGGGTAACAAAGACTTGGCACCACAAAACACACTAACACATCAAAGTACATACACTGCAAAATACACATGCACTGGCACCTGGTTACATGAGCGTGTGTGTGTGTGTGTGTGTGTGTGTGTGTGTGTGAGACAGGCAGAAAGACAGAGGCAGCTCATCGCTGGGTGCCATGCCCTTGTGGAGAGCAGAGATGTGAGACATGTGGCTAAACATGGACCCTGACGTCAATTCTTGGCAAGCAGCTGCAGGGATACTGTGGTGCCCGGACCCGGGAAAAGGCTCTCCACCAATCACAAAAAAGAGCCTCTGTGGTGTGTGTGTCTGTGTGTGTGTGTGTGTGTGTGTGTGTGTGTGTGTGTGTGTGTGTGTGTGTGTGTGTGTGTGTGTGTGTGTGTGTGTGTCACAGTCCAGGTCCGTCAGCAAATGCCTCCCACAGCTGGTCCTTAATCAAACAGAGGGAGGTCACCCCAGTAGGAGTAATGGAATATGGTATGTCTGTATGTGTCTGTCTGTGCATGTGTGTGTGTTTGTGCACCTATGTGTCTGCATCTGCTTGTGCTTGTCAATGTGTTTGTGTGTCTGTAAGTTTTTGCCTTTGCGTCTCTCCCTTCCAGGCATCTTTTCATCCCGTCTTGCCTTTCAACCATTTTGTGATTCGGAGTGTTGTTTGTGTCTATGTATGTGTGTGTGTGTGTGTGTGTGTGTGTGTGTGTGTGTGTGTGAGCATGCATGTGTGTCTGTGAGAGAGCAAGTACATGTGTATGCATGCTTCCATATCTGTATTTGTGTACTTATGTAGGTGTGTTTGGATGTGTGTGTGTGTGTGTGTGTGTGTGTGTGTGTGCGTGTGTGTAAGAGAGAGAGATAGGGGTAAGAGACAAAGAGAGAGAGAGGTAGGGGTAAGAGAGAGAGAGGGGTAGGGGTAAGAGACAGAGAGAGAGGTAGGGGCAAGAGAGAGGTAGGGGTAAGAGAGAGAGAGGTAGGGGTAAGAGAGAGAGAGGTAGGGGAAAGAGACAGAGAGAGAGGGGTAGGGGTAAGAGACAGAGAGAGAGGTAGGGGTAAGAGAGAGAGAGGGGTAGGGGTAAGAGACAGAGAGAGAGGTAGGGGTAAGAGAGAGACGGGTAGGGGTAAGAGAGAGAGAGGTAGGGGAAAGAGACAGCGAGAGAGGGGTAGGGGTAAGAGAGAGAGAGGGGTAGGGGTAAGAGAGAGAGGGAGAGAGAGAGAGGTAGGGTAAGAGAGAGAGAGGTAGGGGTAAGGGAGAGAGAGAGATAGGGGTAAGAGAGAGAGAGAGAGAGAGGTAGGGGTAAGAGAGAGAGAGGGGTAGGGGTACAGGATTAAGACTGAGCAGCGTGAGGGAAGAACAGAACCAGGAGGAGGTGAAGGAAAGCTGGGTCATATGGATTCATGTAATCTGTGGGTCAGTGTTGCTCACTGTGTTTGAGCAAATGATCTCCTTCAATTGGAGGTCAATGGCCGTTTTGGGCCCAATTTCTGCCGCCATTTTCGGTAGGGGGATTAAGCGGTACAGATTTTTCACCGCCCATATGATTCACAGCCCTCCATCATTACGTACTGGCTGGAGCCGGGCGCCAGCCTGACCCAGTATATTTACTGCACACTAAACTCGTACTCTTGGTCTGCACAGGAAGTACTGCATAAGCAACACGTCTGCTATTTAAACCATTTAACTGCTTCCTCCATTTGGGTCCACACGGCTTCTGTTTCCAGCCATTCAAACCATTACGTCGAGGGAAACACCTGAGAAAAGGAGGAATATTTGAAAGACTATGCATACACACACACACACACACATATATATATATATATATATATATATATATATATAAAATAGGCATATATTGGTAATGAGTACAGAGTTTGTGAGTGTATTTATACTTAAAAAGGACGTAAGAGGTTGTAGTGACACAGGTGGTCAGATCCGGCGCTAGAGCAGACCAGTAGGCCAGGCACTGGATTTTCGTGAGGGGGCACAGAAATCCCCACAGCTTTAACTGAATACTCCAGCCAGGGTCTGTTGTGGTACCATGCAGCTGCAAAACTCTGTTTCTTCCCTGAAATCTCTCGAGCTGGAAACCTGTCCAGTTTTACCTGGCTGGGTGTATTATCCGGGGCCGCTGACAGCAGCAGCAGGATGCTGGCTCTGGTCTGATCTGGTTCGCAGCAGGAGCGAGCAGCTGTTGTTGAAGCCGAGCTCGAGGAGGCCGGTGTTGCTGATTGTGCTGCTGCTGCACCGGCAATGTTGCAGTATCAAGAGAGGTGGAGGGATCGCAGGATGGTGGAGGCACTGGTGGCGTGGAGAGTGAGGACATTGACATGCTGGCTGAGATAGGCTTTTTCTTTTTTTTTAAATTAATTTCTGGTGTCCATCTTGCTAGCCCAGTTGCGATCGTAGAAGACTAGACCGAAGTGGCGGTCTAGTCTTCTTCCGTTCCTACATTGTTTGTTAATTCCTCCCAACAACTTAATTCAAAACTGGAGTCAAGTGATGTGACACTGTGACAGGTAAAAAATGACATCAATCACAGGGGCGTCCGGCGTGGTGTCTATTCTGGTGTCTACCAACACAGGGATCGGCAGTTCGAATCCCCTTGTTACCTCCACCTTGGTTGGGCATCCCTACAGACACAATTGGCTGTGTCTACGGGTGGGAAGCCGGATGTGGGTATGTGTCCTGGTGGCTGCACTAGTGCCTCCTCTGGTCGGTTGGGACACCTGTTCGGGGGGGACTGGGGGACTGGGGGAATAGTGTGATCCTCCCACTTGCTACATCCCCCTGGCGAAACTCCTCACTGTCAGGTGAAAAGAAGGTGCTGGCGACTCCACATGTATCGCACGACGCATGTGATAGTCTGCAGCCTTCCCCGGATCGGCAGAGGGAGTGAAGCATTGACTGCAACAGCTCGGAGAGTGGGGTAATTGGCTGGGAACAATTGGGGAGAAAAAGGGGGGGGGAATCCCCCTCCCTCCAAAAAATGACATCAATCATAAATAGGTTTATATGTGAGGGCGGGGCTGCCATCAGCAGGCAAGGAGTTCAAGTGGGCGGGCACAGCCTGGTCTGGCCCACCCCCAACACCGGCCATACACGTAGGACACAGCTGAGATGCCTACAACGACCACACAGCTGCACTGATTGAAATGAATGTGCGGGGCGGCACAGCAGCTCAGTGGTTAGCACTGTTGCCTCACAGCAAGAAGGTCCTGGGTTCGAACCCCTGGCCATCCCAGGTCCTTTCTGTGTGGAGTTTGCATGTTCTGCCTGTGCCTACGTGGGTTTCCTCAGGGTGCCTTGGTTTCCTCTCACCATCAAAAAGACATACATGTTAGGGTTAATACTCCTGTCTGTGTTCCTGAGCAAGGCAATGGAAAGAAGAACTGGAGTTGGTTCCTCGGCGCTGCAGCTGCCCACTGCTCCTATACAATAGGATGGGTTAAATGCAGAAGACAAGGCACAACGACAAAATAAAAAATAAAATGGCTTTCTTCTTGCTGGCCGGTTAGACCATTTAGGGTCATAGGAAGAATTGACTGATAGTGTCTTGTTGGATTCCAACAATATACCAGCATCCAGTATACTTGTTCAGACCAACCCCCCACCCCCACACACACACAGACTTAGCCACCAGAGTCACTGTGGATGTACCTGAAGATACAGTCTGCAGTGGTCATTTGTGACTCCAGTAAATCACTTTGCAAAGTCACCGTTCCCTTGGCGTGGCATCAGAGATATAAAAGGCGCAGTAGATTAGGTGACCTCGTTAACCTTTCAACATGACTCATCTCCACACAGAGCAGCTTTTAGTGTTTAAGGAGGGGATAGGAAGCCTGCTCTCATAACGATAAACATTGGCATATTGAAGGACAGAAAATAAAAAGATGAGGTAGGTATTTATCCGTTGGTATGGTATGTGATGGTAGATATGTAACAGATTTTACTTTGTCAGTATTTATTTGACCAAAAATAAGCCAACTCACGTAAACTATGTGCATATGACGTCACTAACTGTACAGAAAAGTCAAAACCTGGATGATCTGGTGTGAAGCATTTCAGGTTAGATCAAACAGCATGTTAAGGACTAAGATGTCTAAGACAATCTGAATAAGAGTGGCTGTTGCAGCTCCACTGGCATGGGAATGGGTTATAAGGCCGTTTCTAAACAATATGAGGTCCTGCAGGCAGCACTGAGATTCAGGGCTCTGGTTTCCGGGTCATAGAGCAGTCGAAGGCGCTGGTGCTAGCTCATGGCGTAAGTCGATCTAAGGTGTGGACAGTACTTCTTTGCTAGTTTCAGGACATGCTGCGCTGGCGGTAATCAGCCACAATGGAGGTGCAGTTGTAGAAGGGTTTAATTAAAAGGAATAAATGATCAGTAGAGGTGGTGGAGGCTGTCTTCTACTGTGGCCAACGACTCTGTCATGGCGAACCGCCAGTTTCATAATGAACGGCGGAAGTCTAGACTGACTAAGGCGGGAAAGCTTCTCCCAGGAGGAAACTGATGTCCCTGTTCGGGAGGTGCAGAGTCGCCAAGCGCGGGTGTCCGGGTCACGTAGTGGTCTATTCCGTTGCCTACCAACACCGCCGATTCGAATCCCCATTACCTCCGGCTTGGTTGGGTGTCAGTGGGTTGGAAGCCAGATGTGGGTATGTGTCCTGGTCGCTGCACTAGTGCCCCCTCTGGTCGGTCGGGGGGCCTGCTCGGGGGGCAGGGGGAACTGGGGGGGAATACCGTGATCCTCCCTTGTGCTACACTTCCCTGGTGAAACTCCTCACTGTCAGATGAACTGAAGCGGCTGGCGACTCCTCATGTATAGGAGGAGGCATGTGGTAGTCTGCAGCCCTCCCCGGATCGGCAGAGGGGATGGACCAGTGACTGGAACGGCTCAGAAGAGTGGGGTAATTAGACGGGTACAATTGGGGGGAAATCCCAAAAAAGAAATAGGCCAACATTACATACACAAAAGTGGCGCGTGTGATGTTGGATAAGTCTATGCTTAACGCACCTTCACCTAAAGCCCGGAAACTACCACACAACACCTGCATCTGCGCTGTGTTCTGACCAGGTGGAGACGCAGGCGTAATATTTGGTTTTATTTGACACCAAACCAGCACTGTACCACCTGATTTTGACTGACACACCCTCTACTACGCCCCCACGTCCATTTCAGTGCAAGCGATGTCATGGCGAGCCTGGAAATTGGCAAATGTGCCCAGGTGAGAGAAAAACCACCTTGCGCCCAACGAAATTGTCACTACTTTGCGTTAGTGCTGCCGCCGGCCTTGCGCCAACTGGAAACTACAGCCCTCATTGGTTAGTCCTGGTGCACCTCAGCAAGAGTTCGCAGAAATAAAACCAGAGTTTGCAACTCGGGCTTAATGCCTCAGTCCAAACCCATCCAGGTTAGATGAACTGCAGACTAATAAGTTCTCATGTGGACATGTTCCACCTATGGACAGTCTCTCCCTACCTTCCTCCTGATGCTTGCTGCAACAGGCTCCGGTCTCCAAGTTGGCAATCTGCCAAAGAGTTAGCGGGGCCACATAGTCACCTCAAGACCAGGCTGTATGATGCATGGAGAACTTGCAAAGGGCCCTAAAGCCACCTCTAATATTCCATAGGCCTCTGTTGACACAGTGAATGTCAGGGTGCATGAATCTCCAGCTGTGATTTTTCGGTTTGTTTGCAGAACTGCACTAGTATTGACCACAAGTGCTCCACATACTGGTCTCTGGACAGACAACAGCTAAGCAAATTTGTTTGGCCATAACGCACTATGTCATGTTTCGTTAAAACCAAACAAGACATACCACCCCCAGTCTCTCCTAGTATCACCAAGGACGGAGAGATTTGCCTCCGGTTGTTTTTTTTTGGCCTTGTTTATCTATCTATCTGTCTGTCAGTAAGATATCTCATAACATGGATGGCTGAAATCTCACATCACTGTGTAAGCAGGTAAGCCCTGGGCGCAGGAAGTATCGATCGGGATTTGGTGGCAACATTCTGTATAGTTTGAGATGTTACATTTTTTTTTTGTTGCAGAAACTGTCCTCAGAAATGAATTGTAGGATGTCTGGAATCTCCTGTAGGGGAGAGGACTGATTCAAAATACAGATTCAAACCACTGCAACCACACTGAAAACACTCAGCACCGGGTGTGGGACGGTATTAGGCGGGGGGAGATTTGCGCTCGTTTGGGAATATTTAGGGAACTTCAGGTTCTGTTGCTCACGATCCCCGTGGCATCATGGATTTCTCCCTACTGTATGTCAGCATGTTCTGGGTGACACTGTGGGACCGTCTGTCCGTGTTAGAAGTGAGTCATGCACCAGGACAGTCATCCCAAGCACAACTGTACATCGCCAACTAAATGGCTGTAAAAAGAAAAGAATCAGAGTTTTGGCTCTGCCAGCTGAAAGTCCAGACCTGAACCCCACCAAGATGTGACGGGACCTCAGCAGAAGCTGTGCTAACAAAAGCCCTCAAAGGTGTGTCCGGGTAGCGTCGTGGTCTATTCCGTTGCCTACCAACAAGGGGATCGCTGGTTCGAATACCTGTGTTACCTCTGGCTTGGTCGGGCGTCCCTACAGACACAATTGGCTGGGGTAATAGCGTGATCCTCCCATGCGCTACGTAACTCCTAACTGTCAGGTGAAAAGAAGTGCCTGGCGACTCCACATGTATCGGAGGAGGCATGTGGTAGTCTGCAACCCTCCCCAGATTGGCAGAGGAGGTGGAGCAGCGACCAGGACGGCTCGGAAAATAGGGCAATTGGCCAAGTACAATTGGGGAGAAAAAGGGTGAAAAAAACCCCCCCCCAAAAAACAAATGCCCTCAAAACAACAACGAGCTATTAAAGCTTGATTTCCTCAAGCTACCGAATGATGGGCTGAACTATTTGAATAGATGAAGACAATTACAATTATTTTTGAGTCATTTGTCATATTGACTTCGATTTATGTACTGCTATGATGAGGCCTAAATAAGAACTGGATGAGGAGTAGTCATGCTCCAATATGTCAAACCAAAGAAGTGATAGAGAGCACACTTTCGTTTTCATTGCAGGTGTGTGTGTGTGTCTTTGTGAGGGCATTGGAGAAGCTTCCCCCTGGCACGCATCAACAGACTCACAAGCTGCCTCGGTATACTCCGTCTCTGAAGGTCAAGGACATACTCTTCCTCTCTCTTTCTCACTCCCCCCATCTTCCTCTTTTCTTTTTTGTTATGCACACTCCCATCTCTTGCTCGGTCTCTCCTCCTTCCTCTGTTCGTTACAATTACCCACAAGCCATTTGTGCCCCATTGACACCCACACTCTCTCTCCTAGCACTGACCATGTCAAAAAAAAAAAAAAACTGCAAAAATCCCATCTTGGAGGTGTGACCTCGGCGCCGGTGTCACACAGAGGAGCGCCACCCTGGCGGAGAAGAGGACACCGAGGACTCGCCATGCACCGATAAAAGGGACAGAGCTAATTGGAGAGGCAACGGATGGAGAATCGGCCCCCTGTGGACCACTGGAGTGTGTATTCACACAACAGAAGGCAAGAGGGCAGGATGTGTTTTTTGGCATCCCTACGGGGAGCGGAGTCGACGCTGGAGTCTTAACACTGCTCATCAGTCCAGGCGCACGGGAAGATGTTTTAAGCGGGGGGGGGGGGGGGGGGGGCTGACAACCAAAATGAGAAGTATTGCGTCGAGCCGTCATGGCAGAATGAGTTGAGAAACAGAGATCTATCTTTCTTTTGAAATTCCCCCCCCTTTTCTCCCCAATTGTACCCGGCCAATTACTCCACTCTTCCAAGCCATGCCGGTCGCTGCTCCACCCTCTCTGCCGATCCGGGGGAGGGATGCAGACTACCACATCCCTCCTCTGATACATGCGGAGTCGCCAGCCGTTTCTTTTCACCTGACAGTGAGGAGTTTCACCTGGGGGATGTAGCGCGTGGGAGCGTTAGTATGAATCCCACGGCACTTCTAGGCAAGACACGCCCCGCGTAGCACTCAAGCGCTAGGATTGGCCGGTACTCGTTGCCTCCATTGGTTGGGTTGGTTAAGGTTAGGGCGGGGTTAGGGTTAAGGTTAGCTAATCAGAGGCAGAGTAGGGGCGGGTCTTCCTAGAATCCTAGCACCTGGATGCTACACAGGGCGTGTCTTGCCTAGAAGTGTAGTGGGATTCCCCCCAGTTCCCCGAACAGGCGCCCCGACCGACCAGAGGAGGCAGTAGTGCAGCGACCAGGACACAAACCCACATCCGGCTTCCCACCCGCAGACACGGCCAATTGTGCCTGTAGGGACGCCCAACTAAGCCAGAGGTAACACGGGGATTCGAACCGGCGATCCCCATGTTGGTAGGCAACGGAATAGACCGCTACGCTACCCGGACGCCCGGAGATCTCTTTTTAATCGCAACTCCCGTGCCCCATATACCGCATGACCCGGGGAGTGCTCTTTTATTCACACCGGCCAGAACGGACAACAACTTAACGAGAAGAAGCGACATCAGCCCCAGTCACGGTCCTACAGTCAGTCAGTCAGCAAACGATCTCCTACTTAGTCTGAGTCAAACCCCCAAACCAACAACAGAAGAATAACCACAACATGAGCACCACATCATTAATACACAATTTTAAATCTAACATTAACACTCCCATCAGCCATTGCGCTCCCCCAGCGCAGAACCGCCGACAGTCAGAGCGATCGCCTACCCCGGGCGCTACAGTATGACATCATTGTTTTGTTTGTAAGGTGTGTGTGTGTAGCAGATTTGGAATGGAGTGTGTACTCACTTTATTATTAAAAGCGTACATTCCACGCAGCGTAGCCCGCTGTGTAAAATAAAGGTGTTTTATTTTTTTGCATTTGTACGTTAGGAAAAGAGGCATATTGTTGGGTCTAAGATGTTACACAGCCACCTGCCACTACTGGGTTGGGGTGGGGGGGGCTACACTAATACACTAATGTATTAGTTGGATTCAGAAAACTGATCCAGTCTGGAGACAAGTAGGTGAACAACTGCTACAGTAACATAAGACACGAAGGAGAGCACTTTCTTGTACACATAAGTGGGATAGACATACCCGGAATTTTTTTTTTTTTGAGAAGGTGATCCTTCCCCTGCTCTCAACACACATCCCTCCATCTCCGGAGAGGGCGACTGGGTTGCTCAGACAAATAAATTACTTCTGACTTTTTCAGTCAATGCATCCTGCACATTTCTGCATTCTGCATTTCTACCCTTCATATACCAGATAGACCGCTGTCTGATCTGGAACCATGTCTAAACGTCCCTGGAGAGACCCCCCCCCCCCAATGGCAGCAAACCACTGTGACACGACGTTCAACGATTTCTCATTATGACGACTGGAACGGAGCTCTTAACGCACTGGTCCTGGGTAAAATCAATGCCCGCGTTAGGTTATGGACGTGAGTTAAAGATCTTTACATCAGACAATACAGCGCAGGACTACCGGGTACCGCGTTATGAAACGGTAAAACATTTGATTGAACCGGCCAGTAAAACTCTTGTGTTCCACTATCCTACATCTCCCAGGGTTACAGCCCCCCCCCTTCACCACGGCAACCCTCGCTGCCCCACCCCGACCTCCTCGGTGGGCCAGTCTCTGTGATGCGAGGCTGTGGTAGGGTCCCTTGGAGAGGCTGTCCCTCTGTGACTGAGAGCAGACACACACGGCCAGGAGCTGGGCCCCGCCACATGCAGGCACACTCACCAGACACCTACACCGAGCATCATTACAGACACCTGATCCATGGCCGAATGTACCCGCTCACATGCAGTCAAAGTAGCATGCACACACACACACACACACACACACACACACACACACACACACACACATAAATATATATAAATGATTTTTTATATATATCCACATACACACACGACTCTGTGCATAACTGTGGTCCACTGACTTCTGGTTTCTACTGCAGGGGTCATACCAGTTTCCTGGCCAACAAACAGGAAACTGGAGTAGAAACCGGAAGTCAGTGGACTACAGTTATACACAGAGTCGATTACCCCACTCTTCCGAGTCGTCCCGGTCGCTGCTCCACCCCCTCTGATGATCCGGGGAGGGCTGCAGACTACCACACGCCTCCTCCGATACATGTGGAGTCGCCAGCCTCTTCTTTTCACCTGACAGTGAGGAGTTTCGCCAGGGGGACATAGCGAGTGGGAGGATCACCCTATTTCCCCTCCCCCCTGAACAGGCGCCCCGACTGACCAGAGGAGGCGCTAGTGCAGCGACCAGGCACATACCCACATCCGACTTCCCACCCGCAGACACGGCCAATTGTGTCTGCAGGCACACCCGACAAAACCGCAGGTAACACGGAGAATTGAACCGGCGATCCCCATGTTGGTAGGCAACGGAATAGACCGCTCCGCTACTGACTAGTTAGACAACACACTGGCAACCATGTGAACATGTCTATCACGTCTGTAAAGCGCAAGTGTTGAGCTAGCACATTATCAAACGATTAAGCCTTAACCTTTGACCCCTGAGCTCATTCATACAGTAGGTCACGGTCCGGCTGGTTGTGGGGGCTGAATCCTCAGTTAGTCTACGTCAGTCTAAGAAAGTAAAAAGCGTAATCTCCAGAGCTGTCATACCTCAGGCTGTGAGGGTGCAGCGACTGTGTCAGCAGACAAATAAACAGGCGTCGTGACACGTCGCTCAGGGATGACGTCACCTCAAACAGAGAAGCTATTTCTGCACACCACCGTTCAGACATGCTGCAGGAAACGGATCCGGATAGGGACGACAGCTATGGTTATAATGATAACTCAGTCCTGCACAGGGAAGGGCTTCACAGCTCACAGGGGGAAAAAAAGTTTTCTGGAAATGTTTCAGTGAGTTTTGCCTCCAACACTTCATCCTTAACTTGAAACCATGGCTGACACACAACACACCTCATACCAGACAAGACTGCCGAGACAATTCAACTTCTCCTCACTTAACTTTTCTCTCTCTCTCTAACACACACAGACACACAGACACACACACTCGCACACACGCCCGAAAACACAGTCCCTTCCAGGCTGCCGCCTGATAACGGACGCTACAGCGCTGACTGTCTTGCCAAAGCGTGTTGCTAAATTAGCAAACGTACATTTAGGATTTAGTAGAGTGACAACTTCCGGTTAAGTTGCCGTGTACGCTGTTAGCTCACCGTTTCCCTGACCGGAAGCTCCAGCTGCCAACGTGTTGCTGAGTCTGATATCGCAAACACTGCCGCGATCCTCCATTTTGTTCTCGTGTAGCTGCTCGGCCTGCCGAAGCGACTTGGAAGCTGCGAGGTCTCTCATCTCTTTCCGCCGTGATGTGAGTAACTTCCAGTTCAGACGAGCCTGTCTGCCGCTCAAGGGCCGAGGACAAGGACGTGACGGTTTCAGGGGATGGTAAAATATTTCTTGCTGCAGTAGTCGCGCCTCGTGCCCCCCTCCATGGTGACGTGACCTAAATGCCACCGGCGTTGCGCGAAGTCTCGCCCCTACTCTGCTCAGCCAATCACAGCGCCAATTTTCCACTATACTCCTTCCTTTTCTGCTATACTCTCACACACGCATATTCTTCTCTTACATACATGTTTTCTTCAAACATACATACATTTTCTTCTTACATACACATATTATTAATATTAAATGTACACACTGACTGCATGTGCATGAGAGCAAAACGTATGAATGTGTGGGATAAAAATATATGAACGTGTTAGTGAATATATATATCTATATATATATATACATACATACATATATGATAGTGAACATGTATGAATGTGTGAGTTAAAATATATAAATATGAGAATGAAAATATATGTATGTGAAAGGAGAATGTATGTTTTAAGAGAGGGCCAGAAATTATTATGGCTTGTACAGCCCCTCATACTCTCTCTCTCTCTCTCTCTCTCTCTCTCTCTCTCACACACACACACACACACACACACACACACACACACACACACTCGCAAACACATGCAAACACACTCATAGGCAGACACACACACTTGCACACACATGCAAACACACTCATAGGCAGACACACACACACACACACACACACACACACACACACATCTCTATCATCCCTGCGCGTGTGTGTTCACGGCCTCTTATCCCTGGGAAAGGCCGGCAGCCTCGCGGTGAGAGCTGTGTGGAGGCCGGGAGCTGGTGTAAATCCATACGCTCCTCCATCACCAGGTTTACTCTGAGGGCGCGTGCGTGAGAGCGCCGGCACGCTCACACCTCCAGCTCGTCAGTGAAGGCAATCAACAGGCAGTCCTGCTGGGAGCGTTTGAGTGGCAGGTGTGTCACCGAGCAGGCCCGCGGGCGTCAGCCTGACAGGGGACATTTTGTGCGAAAGCGCAGTATTTCCACGGTGGCTGGTGAAAACGCAGCCATGAAGGTTTCATTTCAGCACTGCCCCCACAGCTATTTTAGGGAGCCCATAAAGGACACCGTGAATAACACGCTGCATCTGTCTAATGTGAGAGGGAAAACCAAATCAAAGCACAACATGCTGGAAATCACTCGAGTCAAATTAATGCATATCATTTAGTTATGCCTTGTTTTTTCCCCTTCTTTTTTCTCTCTGACGCCTTCTTCCCTCCTTCCGTCCCCTCCTCCTGTCGTATCTCTGGCTGTGTGTGTGTGTGTGTGTGTGTGTGTGTGTGTCTGCAGCTCCTCACCAGAGGGGTAGTGGGCTGCGACCTACTTTGCCAGGCAGAAGTGGAGCTGTCAGTCATGCAAGCTGTGTGTCACATCGCTGTAGCGGGGCTGCTGGGAGCGTGCTGCCTCACCCCGGCTCTGTTCTTCCCTCCCCACCAGAATCTTGCACATAGGATATTATTTTAGGCTCTCCCCCGTCTCACGTCCCTCGGGGCGTCTCTGCCATAAAACAAGAGACGGGGAGGGGGGAGGGGGGGCTCTTCCCAAAAACCTGCTAGAAGTTGCATAACGGTGCAAGCACAATCCTGCCTGTCTGTCGTGTGTATGTGCGTGCATGTGTGTGTGCATGTGTTTGTGTGTATGCACGTGTGTGCGCACGTGTGTAGATGCATGTGTATGTGTGCATGTGTGTATGCATGCCTGTGTATGCATGTGTGTGTGTGTGTGTGTTGTGTGTATAAGCATGTGTGTGTGTGTGGGGGGGTGTCTCCTTGTAGGGGAAAGATGATTCAGCTTCCCCACATCCAACGGGCTCCATCAGCACAGGCAGGTGGGGTTAACGTCCGTTAGTCCAGAATAAATGGCGGCTGAATTATTGAGACCGTCATCTTGTCGGGGGACCGCCAATCCGTTAGCTAAGCGGGCTCGGACTGGCATGAGAAGGCTTCAGCTCAACACTTGCTTTACCCAGGCTACATTTACACGAGCTGACTCGCTGACGGCTTTATTAGCCACCCAACAAACCCGTGACCAGACGTTTTGCAGACAAGCAGCCACGTGGACACCAGTACCCGGGAAGCGGGTGAAGGGCCGAGACTCAACAGCGAGATGGACAACAGACGGACAGACTGTGGAGATGCGTCATCTTAACTATACTTTTACTTTTTGCAGACCTTTGCTTTTCCCCCCCATACTGCGGATGCTGTTTATTGCCCCTGTCAGTGCTTCCCCTGTCCACTCAACCGAGATGGATGCTGTTTAACATCTCGTGTGTGTGCGAGGAATTCAAACGCACATCATAGACAGGCGACAAATGAAAGCTAAAAGCAACGTCAAGTGTCAGAGGACAAAAGGGACTGATAAACTCACCGCCTTCAATAAACACACCAACGTTTCAGTCAACACTACTGTGTCTTTATCAGAGTCAAGGAGGCAAACATGTATATATATATGTATATATATATATGTATATATATGTATATATATATATATATATATACACTCACTGGCCACTTTATTAGGTACACCTTGCTGGTACCGGGTTGGACCCCCTTTTGCCTTCAGAACTGCCTTAATCCTTCGTGGCATAAATTCAACAAGGTACTGGAAACATTCCTCAGAGAGTTTGGTCCATATTGACATGATAGCATCACGCAGTTGCTGCAGATTTGTCGGCTGCACATCCATGATGCGAATCTCCCGGTCCACCACATCCCAAAGGTGCTCTATTGGATTGAGATCTGGTGACTGTGGAGGCCATTTGAGTACAGTGAACTCATTGTCATGTTCAAGAAACCAGTCTGAGATGATTCGAGCTTTATGACATGGCGCGTTATCCTGCTGGAAGTAGCCATCAGAAGATGGGAACACTGTGGTCATAAAGGGATGGACATGGTCAGCAACAATACTCAGGTAGGCTGTGGCGTTGACATGATGCTCAATTGGTACTAAGGGGCCCAAAGTGTGCCAAGAAAATATCCCCCACACCATTACACCACCACCAGCCTGAACCGTTGATACAATGCAGGATGGATCCATGCTTTCATGTTGTTGACGCCAAATTCTGACCCTACCATCCGAATGTCTCAGCAGAAATCGAGACTCATCAGACCAGGCAACGTTTTTCCAATCTTCTATTGTCCAATTTTGGTGAGCCTGGCATCAACAAGGCATTTTCGCCCACAGAACTGCCGCTCACTGGATATTTTCTCTTTTTCGGACCATTCTCTGTACACCCTAGAGATGGTTGTGCGTGAAAATCCCAGTAGCTCAGCAGTTTCTGAAATACTCAGATCAGCCCATCTGGCACCAACAACCATGCCACGTTCAAAGTCACTTAAATCACCTTTCTTCCCCATTCTGATGCTCGGTTTGAACTGCAGCAGATCGTCTTGACCACGTCTACATGCCTAAATGCATTGAGTTGCTGCCATGTGATTGGCTGATTAGAAATTTGCGTTAACGAGCAGTTGGACGGGTGTGCCTAATAAAGTGGCCGGTGAGTGTGTATATATACACTACCGTTCAAAAGTTTGGGATCACCCAAACAATTTTGTGTTTTCCATGAAAAGTCACACTTATTCACCACCATATGTTGTGAAATGAATAGAAAATAGAGTCAAGACATTGACAAGGTTAGAAATAATGATTTGTATTTGAAATAAGATTTTTTTTACATCAAACTTTGCTTTCGTCAAAGAATCCTCCATTTGCAGCAATTACAGCATTGCAGACCTTTGGCATTCTAGCTGTTAATTTGTTGAGGTAATCTGGAGAAATTGCACCCCACGCTTCCAGAAGCAGCTCCCACAAGTTGGATTGGTTGGATGGGCACTTCTTGCGTACCATACGGTCAAGCTGCTCCCACAACAGCTCAATGGGGTTCAGATCTGGTGACTGTGCTGGCCACTCCATTACCGATAGAATACCAGCTGCCTGCTTCTGCTCTAAATAGTTCTTGCACAATTTGGAGGTGTGTTTAGGGTCATTGTCCTGTTGTAGGATGAAATTGGCTCCAATCAAGCGCTGTCCACTGGGTATGGCATGGCGTTGCAAAATGGAGTGATAGCCTTCCTTATTCAGAATCCCTTTTACCCTGTACAAATCTCCCACCTTACCAGCACCAAAGCAACCCCAGACCATCACATTACCTCCACCATGCTTAACAGATGGCGTCAGGCATTCTTCCAGCATCTTTTCATTTGTTCTGCGTCTCACAAACGTTCTTCTTTGTGATCCAAACACCTCAAACTTGGATTCATCCGTCCACAACACTTTTTTCCAGTCTTCCTCTGTCCAATGTCTGTGTTCTTTTGCCCATCTTAATCTTTTTCTTTTATTGGTCAGTCTCAGATATGGCTTTTTCTTTGCCACTCTGCCCTGAAGCCCAGAATCCCGCAGCCGCCTCTTCACTGTAGATGTTGACACTGGTGTTTTGCGGGTACTATTTAATGAAGATGCCAGTTGGGGACCTGTGAGGCGTCTGTTTCTCAAACTAGAGACTCTAATGTACTTATCTTCTTGCTCAGTTGTGCAACGCAGCCTCCCACTTCTTTTTCTACTCTGGTTAGAGCCTGTTTGTGCTGTCCTCTGAAGGGAGTAGTACACACCGGTGTAGGAAATCTTCAATTTCTTAGCAATTTCTCGCATGGAATAGCCTTCATTTCTAAGAACAAGAATAGACTGTCGAGTTTCAGATGAAAGTTCTCTTTTTCTGGCCATTTTGAGCGTTTAATTGACCCCACAAATGTGATGCTCCAGAAACTCAATCTGCTCAAAGGAAGGTCAGTTTTGTAGCTTCTGTAACGAGCTAAACTGTTTTCAGATGTGTGAACATGATTGCACAAGGGTTTTCTAATCATCAATTAGCCTTCTGAGCCAATGAGCAAACACATTGTACCATTAGAACACTGGAGTGATAGTTGCTTGAAATGGGCCTCTATACACCTATGTAGATGTTGCACCAAAAACCAGACATTTGCAGCTAGAATAGTCATTTACCACATTAGCAATGTATAGAGTGTATTTCTTTAAAGTTAAGACTAGTTTAAAGTTATCTTCATTGAACAGTACAGTGCTTTTCCTTCAAAAATATGGACATTTCAATGTGATCCCAAACTTTTGAACGGTAGTGTATATATATACACTACCGTTCAAAAGTTTGGGATCACCCAAACAATTTTGTGTTTTCCATGAAAAGTCACACTTATTCACCACCATATGTTGTGAAATGAATAGAAAATAGAGTCAAGACATTGACAAGGTTAGAAATAATGATTTGTATTTGAAATAAGATTTTTTTTACATCAAACTTTGCTTTCGTCAAAGAATCCTCCATTTGCAGCAATTACAGCATTGCAGACCTTTGGCATTCTAGCTGTTAATTTGTTGAGGTAATCTGGAGAAATTGCACCCCACGCTTCCAGAAGCAGCTCCCACAAGTTGGATTGGTTGGATGGGCACTTCTTTGAGCAGATTGAGTTTCTGGAGCATCACATTTGTGGGGTCAATTAAACGCTCAAAATGGCCAGAAAAAGAGAACTTTCATCTGAAACTCGACAGTCTATTCTTGTTTTTAGAAATGAAGGCTATTCCATGCGAGAAATTGCTAAGAAATTGAAGATTTCCTACACCGGTGTGTACTACTCCCTTCAGAGGACAGCACAAACAGGCTCTAACCAGAGTAGAAAAAGAAGTGGGAGGCCGCGTTGCACAACTGAGCAAGAAGATAAGTACATTAGAGTCTCTAGTTTGAGAAACAGACGCCTCACAGGTCCCCAACTGGAATCTTCATTAAATAGTACCTGTTAGAGCCTGTTTGTGCTGTCCTCTGAAGGGAGTAGTACACACCGGTGTAGGAAATCTTCAATTTCTTAGCAATTTCTCGCATGGAATAGCCTTCATTTCTAAGAACAAGAATAGACTGTCGAGTTTCAGATGAAAGTTCTCTTTTTCTGGCCATTTTGAGCGTTTAATTGACCCCACAAATGTGATGCTCCAGAAACTCAATCTGCTCAAAGAAGTGCCCATCCAACCAATCCAACTTGTGGGAGCTGCTTCTGGAAGCGTGGGGTGCAATTTCTCCAGATTACCTCAACAAATTAACAGCTAGAATGCCAAAGGTCTGCAATGCTGTAATTGCTGCAAATGGAGGATTCTTTGACGAAAGCAAAGTTTGATGTAAAAAAAATCTTATTTCAAATACAAATCATTATTTCTAACCTTGTCAATGTCTTGACTCTATTTTCTATTCATTTCACAACATATGGTGGTGAATAAGTGTGACTTTTCATGGAAAACACGAAATTGTTTGGGTGATCCCAAACTTTTGAACGGTAGTGTATATATATATATATATATATATATATATATATATATATATATATATATATATATATATATATATATATATATATAAAATCAATTATCATATATAATATGATAATAATACATCCATCTATTATCCAAGCCGCTTATCCCAATTGGGGTCGCGGGACGCTGGAGCCTATCCCAGCAGTCATTGGGGGAAGCACCCACGACAGGCCGCCAGGCCATCACAGGTCACACACACACACACACACACACACACACACACACACACACACACACACACACACACACACACACACACACACACACACACATTTAGGGACAATTTAGTATGGCCGATTCACCTGACCTACATGTCTTTGGACTGTGGGAGGAAACCGGAGCCCCCGGAGGAAACCCACACAGACATGGGGAGAACATGCAAACTCCACACAGAGGACGACCCCCAATGTCGGACCACCCCGGGGTTCGAACCCAGGACCTTCTTGCTGTGAGGAGATCGCGCTAACTACTGCGCCAAGAGGATTTCAAATCCACTGGATAGTGAGTCCCAAGGAGAGACAGACACAACCCCGGTGAGACCGGGGTGTGACGCAGTAATAACATCATTCGCTACTACAGGACGGGGTTTATATAAACCAGGAGGCCTGCACAGCTGAATTTACTGAACATACCCGAATGGCTGGAGACCACAGCCATTAGAAGAAGAAGAAAAAAAGGCTCAGCTGAAATCATCATTCTTTGTGTTGGGTGTTGACGCCTCTGGAAGAAAAAACAGAATGTGCCTTTAACGGCGGTGATGTCACATAACATTACAGGTGGGCTTGCACAAATGCAGTGATTTGGCAGCGCAACAGACAAAATAACAGCTACGAAGGCGTGGCGTGTGTGTGTGTGCGGCCGTATGCCGAGTGGTTACAGGGTGAGTTATGGCCCGGATTAACCCCCGTCTGAAGAGGCGGCTATAAAGATTGACCTCCGTGTCGTTCCCTGCGCGTTAACCTCTCACCCTCCTTTTTTTTTATATCCGTCCTCATCATCCCTCTTCCTCCCCTCTCATCGCTCTGCTCTAACTCTCCATTTATCTGTCCGGTCCACTCACCCCCTTCCTCCTCCTCCTTCGGCGCCTCCTCCCCCGCAGATGGTCCTCCCCTCCCCTCCCCGTGCAAGTGAATCGTGTTAGCGTCTCCATAAACCGGAGGAAATCATCAATTAACACTGTCACAACGACGGCTAAATATAGACAAGAGTCGCAGCCGCAGAGATATGTGTCATAACAATGGCGCAACACACTCGATGACAAAACGGGAACACAATTAGTCGCCTTGGTTACTGATGATCTCACACACACACGCGCACGCGAGCGCACACACAATAACGGTTCCTAATTGACACCAAGCTGAGATCATTTTATCAATGTCTGCAGTCAGGGCTGCTTCTTTCCATGCAACCAAACAGACATTTCTTCTGGGGGTTTTCTTTTTTTTTGTCCACAAATATTATGTTACCCATGTGCAATCCCAGACAGCATCCAGATGTGGGCCACTTCAGGCAATGATGATGGCCTTCTTCTGGCCCTGACAAAACGGATATGAGCCTTACGTGGCCCACATGTAGAATAGCAAATATGGCCCAAATATGCCAAATCAAATGTGGGCCTTTTCTGGCAAAGATGCGGTGCTCTCGGCAACATGTCATCTGGATGTGACCCTGAAGTGGCCCGTGTGGTAAATGGTGAACATGGCCCAAATATCACAAAACAAATACGGGCCGCCTTTGGCAAATATGTGGCACATGCGGCATTGCTGTGGCTTGGTTCTGGCCCAGATCTGGCAAACAGGAGCAGACCGCCCAAGTGGCATCATTCCACGCGGTACGTGGGCCGGATATGAAGTGTCGGGTGTGGGATGGGTCCAGGCCACAGCGACTGTGCTATCTGGGATGCCTGGACAGCCGGAAAACGAACCTGAAAGGCGAAATCTCCCGTAAACCCCCCGAAGCTGCACCCTGCACTCTCCTGCACGAATGCGTTGTCCCCACGGCGTGAATCTGCATCTTGGAGGAGCAGTGTGGTGGTTAACAGCTGTGCTGCAGAAGACAAATGCTGCTGGGCGGTGCTTTAAAGCGCTGCAATACATAACCCAGATAGGCCTGTCAGGAGTGAGGCACAAATTCACGTCGCGCACAATGTTTTGACAAGGAGAAAAACGACAATAACCTTGATAGACACCCCCAAAGCACAGCCAATTTGGAGAGAATTGCTACGACAATCCAGAGGCAGTTTGTCTAAATTGCAGCATCAACGTTTGCCAGTTTTAATAGCGAGAAAATACGGGAAGAAAATATAAGAAACATAAGCAAATATAAGAACCATTAAGCCGACATTTTTTTCGACATCAACTAGACTTGTTGACCTTCAAAATACTCGACACAATACCTCTGTGGGATACACACACAGTAATATTATCCACACCCTCTGCCGAACTGGGGGGGGGGGGGGAGGCTGCAGACTACCACACGCCTCCTCCGATACATGTGGAGTCGCCAGCCGCTTCTTTTCACCTGACAGTGAGGAGTTTCGCCAGGGGGACATAGCGAGTGGGAGGATCACACTATTCCCCCTCCCCTCTGAACAGGCGCCCCGACTGACCAGAGGAGGCGCTAGTGCAGCGACCAGGACACATACCCATATCCGGCTTCCCACCCGCAGACACGGTCAATTGTGTCTGTAGGGATGCCCAACCAAGCCGGAGGTAACACGGGGATTCGAACCAGCGAGCCCCGTGTTGGTAGGCAACGGAATAGACCGCTATGCTGCCTGAACGATAAAGCACAGTTTTAATTGTAATACAAGTTTAAAAATCAGTTTGAGTTCACGTTCCCCTTTCATGTGGTGCAGGACTCTCACGTCCTCTTCTCATTGTGTTTGCACCATGCAGCAGCACCAGAATGGAGTCACATGGTCCAGCTCTGCACCTCAGCCAGACACCACGATCGTGAGTGTATGTGAGATGTCTGCAGACAGTCCTGAGCACAAAGATGAGACCTGCACATCCAACCACCTTTCATTCATCCACCAACCACTATTCCCACACACACACACACACACACATTTGAGGATCACGCCGCTGTCTCCCAAAATGGCTGCTTCCCACACCTGATCAAAGTCACCAGCTTTCTGGTGACTGTGAAAACAGAACGGACCGGGTTCTGAACTGAAACCCTGCTTAATGTGTGGCTGATCCTGCGAGGGCAGCATCCGGAGCCTTTCGGTTCTGGACCACCTGCACTCTGGCACCTATTCGAAAGGTGTAAAGCAAAGGTAACGTTTGCACACCGTGTTATTTTCCAGAAAATAAGCCAGTTTCGAAGTTGCTGGGTTTTTTCCTACCCCCTTCCCTCCACAACACTTAACTGGCTTGTCGCTCCAAAAGGAGGGTGATGAAGCTGTTGACTGCTCACATGGCACCCTCAGTATAACCACCTAACACACATCTGTAAATTGAATGCTTCTGTCAACGTGCATGTGCCGCAGCCGATATTAAACGGTGGTGCTGGGAGGGCCTCAAGGCGCTTGTAGCTGTTGACCCTTTCTGTTGTTACTCGTGTCTGAGTATGTATGAACTTGCTCGTTGGCGGTTGGGTAGTCAGTCCACTGTGGTTATTTGGGTGGTTGCTGTTCCACCGAGACTCTTCATGCATGGTATGCCGAGCATTTCACGTTGAGTGGTTTTAATATAACTGATTGTGTTGGGAAGCAGCAGTACAGGTTTTTACTGCGGCGATGTAATGATGTGTTCTGGGACCGCTCCCTTGCAGCTGGATCACCACCCCCCCTTTGAAATCTAGGACCCCGGGATTTACACATCAAGCACTGTGTGGAACGTGCCGCAGCCTGAAGCCTGTTTCGTCGCAGGAAATAAACAGCACCCGTCGCTCAAGCTGCATTCAGATTCATATGAGCACAGTGAAATCACATCGATGAACCTGCTGCTTTTGCTGGGATTAAATACAGGTCAGGTGCTGTTGTTCCTACGGGACACACTGTGGGGTCAGACACACATAGCGGTAACATGATAGGTCTGTGAGTAGTGATATTATATCGATATCATGATGTAAGACTAGACATCATCTGGGACTGTGGATATCAATATCGTGATATGACATAAGTGTAGTCTTTACCTTGCTTTAAGGGCTGCATTACAATAAAGAAATGCAATTTTCTGAACTTATTAGACTGTTTTAGCGGTTATATTATTTGTCTCTACCTGTCTGGACATCATATCCACATTACTAATGAGTGTTTATCAAACATGTCATTGCATGAATATTTTGTGAGACCACCAATAGTCACGGTGGCACAGTGGTTGGTGAGGTCACCTCACAGCGAAAAGGTCCTGGGTTCGAGCCCCAGGGTGGTCTGACCTTGGGTGTCGTCCCGGGTCATCGTGTGTGGAGTTTGCATGTTCTCCCCGTGTTTGCGTGGGTTTCCTCAGGGTGCTCTGGTTTCCTCCCACAGTCCAAAGACATGGAGGTCAGGTGAATCAGCCATACTAAATTGTCCCTAGGTGTGAATGTGAGTCGGCTCTGTGATGGCCTGGCAGCCTGTCCAGGATGTCTCCCTGCCTGCCGCCCAATGACTGCTGGGATAGGCTCCAGCATCCCCACGTCCCTGACAGCAGGATAAGCGGTTTGGATGGATGGACGGACCAACAGTCATCGCTACAATTTCATCAAAATATCGATATCGAGGTATTCGGTCAAAAATTTTATGATATGGGCATCCGGGTAGCAATCTATTCCATTGCCTAGCAACATGGGAATCGCCGGTTCGAATTCCAGTGTTACATCTGGCTTGGTCGGGCGTTCCTAAAGACACAATTGGCCGTGTCTGTGGGTGGGAAGTCGGATGTGGTTATGTGTCCTGATCGTTGCACTAGCGCCTCCTCTGGTCGGTGGGGTGCCTGTTCGAGGGGGAGGGGGAACTGGGGGGGAATAGCGTGATCCTCCCATGCTCTACGTCCCCCTGGCGAAACTCCTCACTGTCAGGTGAAAAGAAGCGGCTGGCGACTCCACATGTATCGGAGGAGGCATGTGGTAGTCTGCAGCCCTCCCCGGATCGGCAGAGGGGGTGGAGCAGCGACCGGGACGGCTCGGAAGAGTCGGGTAATTGGACGGGTACAACTGGGGAGAAAAAGGTGGGGAAAGCCATCCAAAAAAAAAAAAAAAAATATATCGTGATATATGATTTTGCCCATATTGCATTCAAGTTGATCAGATGTGCAACCGGTAAAATGATCAAATCCTCCTGCAATCTTTACAACCCATGAGAACACATGAATATAACCACTGCTTGTCATGCAAGTAACAGCGCCGACCAATCAAATCACTAGGACACCAGCATAGATACACTGTATAATTATAGATGAATACAGAACATGACAAATCTTCGATAATGGACCAAAGAGCTGTCAAGAAACATCCCTGGTTACTAATCCAAACTCCAGGGAATTTGTGATCAGTCGTGCATTTGGTTATTCATCTTATTTTATATATTTACTGATTTTATATTCCCGCACGGTAACTGATTTACTTTGTTTCTCCGTGCGTGCGACAAATAAAGCTCCCTGAATCCTTGAATCCTTACATATTACATGACTAATGCTGTCAAAGATGGAGGGAAACAGCCTCAGATTGGCCAATCAGGATGGTAATTAGCTGCATTAGGCTTCTGAGAGGCGAGCCGGAGCCAAAGGCAGCAGATTAAAACGAGCAAACGCTGATCTATATTCTGCACGCATAAGCAGGGAGAATGCAAATATACAGAGATGGAAAACTTTCACAAGGGTGGTTCAATAAAACTCAGTCTACCCTTGGGCCATCAATCATTTGCAGACAGTTTCTATAAAGAATGAGAGCTGTGATCCTCACGTGCCCCATCGGTGGAGAGCTTCTCTCAGACTGAGGCTAAGGCATAATGGAGTAGTGAAACGCTCCTTTGTTGGAAAAAGCTAAAACATTTTGCTTAACAGAGGCAGGCTGGTTAATTCAGTCAGTGGTGCGTTACATGAATTCCTTTCGTTTCCTAATTGTTGCGGCACCGCAATCTTAACACACTATTGTACAGTACACAACCCACTAACACAGAGGGTTTTCTTTGCATGCCAAGACAGGTTTGAGAACATCACGTAATAACTGTTCCCCTAAATTTTCTTAAAGAAGTGCTAACTTGAAAGCCACCCACTCAGAAACAACAGGGGTGGAAAAAAAAAGAAAAGGGCTTTGACTGGGTACACATTTCCACTTTCCAGCCACAGAAGGTCTGACAGATAATGGTCTCATTTAAACTGCATGAAGTATCTCAGTGTGTGCCTTGATGCTTCATCCTTTCAACAAACTCTTTTCAACATTTAACTGCAAGTGGGTAACCCTTTTCTTCCTTCCTCCCTTGTATAAATACAGTTTAACTGTGGATGTGGACATACTGGTTTCACGATGTAAGCCTATCATGTGGTTTCAGTAACCAGCAAACAGAGACCTCCCTAAGCACCAGCGGATAATCATTTTTTACCAGCCGAGCAGCAGCTCTTTCACAGGATTTCTGGTACCAAGCCAAATAACTGGTAGCCTATCTCCGGCTGTGAATTCCCAGTGCACAGTGGCGGTCCATTTCCAGTTGCATGTGAGCACAGGACTAAGCTTTCACATAAAAATTAAAGTATTCAACTACAAGCGGAGAGACTTCAGACCCCTTACAGTACAGAATATCATCTCTTTAATGCTATGATGTATTCGCCTCAGGGCATCCTCGGGTTGGTAATTTCAGCGGGCTATGATGAGCTGACAGCAGCTTGGTAGCCTTATATATGACGCAGGGATGCAGTAGAGAGAGGACACCATGCTCTGTCATGAGCCCTGTCTGGTACCTGGGATATATACGGGCATACCTGGCAACAGGAGGCTGGCGCCAGATGACTGTGTTCTGCACCGGGAACTAAACAAGTAGCTTAGGGAGCAGCTCGGCACCATCTTTAAAGGCAGCCATGCCATGATTATCGCAGTGCGGAAGCAGCCGGACAATGCAGTTCACGTCATCTGGCTAGCTAGCTTGCCCTAAATGCTAATTAACCACCATTACCCAGTAGCCTAGTGATTACAAAGTCTTGACAAATTTCAACGCTGATTGACCACCAAGCTGCAGATAGAAAGAGTGGTGTCAGTGCTCCGCTGGAAAAATTTTTAATATGAGCAAAATAGTTTATAACAATGATCTGTTAAGCTAGAAACTTCCCGCCATTGGGAGCAAAACACAAGACAGTTGTGGTATCCCCCCCTCCCCTTCCTTCCCCTAAAGACAACCATCAAACCTCCACACATACATCCATCATCATTGACAACGTCTCAAAAGTTTCATCTTTGGGGCCTCCGGGTAGCATAGTGGGCAGTTCTAATCCCCATGTTTACCTCTGGCTTGGTTGGGCATCCCTAAAGACACAATTGGCTGTGTCTGCGGGTGGGAAGCCGGATGTGGGTATGTGTCCTGGTTGCTGCACTTGCGCCTCCTTTGGTCAGTCGGGGCGCCTGTTGGGGGGGGGGGCTGGGGGGAATAGCGTGATCCTCCCACGCACTACATCCCCCTGGTGAAACTCCTTACTGTTAGGTGAAAAGAAGCGGTATCGGAGGAGGCATGTGGTAGTCTGCAGCCCTCCCCGGATCGGCAGAGAGGGTGGAGCAGAGATCGGGATGGCTTGGAAGAGTGGAGCACTTGGCCGGTTACAATTGGGGAAAAGAAGGGGAAAAAAATCCAAAAATAAAAAAAAGTTTCATCTTCACTTGCAGGTCGGCTGAATGGGGATTTTGCTTGCAGCTTGTCATTACAATGACATTTTTGTATGTTTGATAAAGCCACTGCTAACTTTGCCAGCATCAACCATGTGAGATTGTAATGTAAGTGAGTGCACATGAAAGCTGAGACCGAAACTTGAGTCATGCTTAGAGTGGCTTTCATGTAATTTTAAGAGCGATGAAAATGGGAAGAAATAAATTGGACATTTAATTTCCATTGAAAACAAAACTGGGGACAAAAAAAAAAATCCCAGCGAGCACCTGGGAAAAAAGGACATCTGGTCCTCCTACCATAACAGCAACTAGACAAGCCACTCATTAACTACAGTATTACTGAGAGAACATCAGATGCAAGATCAACTTCCTGAGAGCCCCCTATAGCGCAGCCCAGATACTTCCAGGCCAGCACACTGGATGACCTACCACTGGATGTGTGATTAGCAGTGGCGTTGTGAAGTGCTGAGCTGCACTGCATGCTGCAAGGGAGGAGGCATATGTTACAGGAGGACACTCGAGTCACATCAACACACTGTATGTTGGCTCTCTGCGGGGGAGCGATAGGTACCTGTCACATCGGAAACCACAGACGGAAGCTGTGGTCCTGACAGTTGGGGGAGATGCAAATATGATTACAGAGGAGAAAGGGAGGATCGACTCCTTGGAGGCGGTGGCCATTATTATTTCACCTTACACGCTAGGGATCTGATTCTCGCCGCTGTCACAGCATGCTTCCAGTTAAGGAGGAAAGTAATACATAGGCCATCCATCGTGCCAATTCAAAGCTGAAGCTCATTTGAGTGAATGCATATGTGCCCTTGGAGGTTGCTGGGGGGGAGTAGGGGACATCTGCTCACCAAGGCGTATTCAACTGCTCATCCTACCAACACATAGAGTACTGCTTTAGTACTTTACACCCAACCTTGATGTAGAATTCATAGAAATAGTTTTAAAACCAATAGTTTTGGCATTGTAATTTCAAACTCTCAACAACAACAACAACAACAACAATAATAACAATAATAATGATGATCCATCCATCCATTATCCAAGCCACTTTTCCCAATCAGGGTCACAGGATGCTAGAGCCTATCCCAGCAGTCACTGGGCGGCAGGCGGGGAGACACCCCGGACAGGCCGCCAGGCCATCACAGGGCAGACTCATTCACACCTAGGGACAATTTAGTACGGCCGATTCACCTGACCTACATGTCTTTGGACTGTGGGAGGAAACCGGAGCACCCGGAGGAAACCCACACAAACACAGGGGAGAACATGCAAACTCCACACAGAGGACGACTTGGGATGACCCCCAAGGTTGGACTACCCCGAGGTTTGAACTCAGGACCTCCTTGCTGTGAGGCGACCGCGCTAACCACTGCGACACCATGCTGCCCTAATAACAACAACAACAATACTTTTATTATATACCACAATTCTTTAATAAAGCATTTAGAGCACACCTATATGCAAGTGCACATATACAGAGGCAAGCAAAACCCGGAAGACATGGTGAGAGAAAGCAATAGGCACACATGTGAATACACAAATTAATACCACTCCCAACCCTGCCTACTACTGCCACTATTACTACAACTCTTGCCACAATCACTACTTTTACTTTTATGATGGATACATGTGGATAGGCAGACAAACAAAAAGACATTTGCACCACTTTTCACTTTTGTTTGGTAAATAATGCACAATAAGACCGAGATGGTTTGAAGTGCTGCAGTTACACATTTACCATTGATGAACCTTTATGCAGTAGTAACGAGAACATCTGCAGCTGTATGCTAAGTGGAGAGGGTTTAGAAAGGCACCGTACAATGTTATAGGTGGGAGCTTGAGTCTGGGGGAAGCTAGGACATCAGGGGGAACGGTTCTCTCAGGAGTGCTTGGACAAGATTCTCAGGCAGTGCTGAGAGCCGGTGACATCATGCGCTATTTCTGGCTTTCAAGTGGAGCATTCGGAAACTAAAAGGTACCCATTAACGGGGCCCAGCAGCACTGTCTAAAACATTCCCATATTCCCTTCGATTCGAACCAGTTTACACTGCAGACTTTTTCTGAGGACTCAAGTGTAGTTATCTAATCAACTACAGACCATTTGAAATCAGATAAATTTAATGTCAGAACCGTCTGATCTGAACATCAACGATGTCGAATTGAGTAGGGCTACGGCAAGCTACCTGAGCTGCAGTATTCCCACTTTTAGTGTTACAGGTGTGGATTTATCAGCTAATAACCAGTTATAAATTGGGGAGGCCATACAGCTTACACTGTTCAGGGTGCTTCAACGGCAGCAAACAAGCCATAAAACCGAGGAACAGTTTTCCTCAATGGCAGAGGGAGAGTAAAGAGTCTTAGTGGCTTTTTGAGGGAACATTACATTTCCAGGTCGACGCTGTGTGTAGCACTAAGGACTCATAACCTCATTTCACTCTGCTCACTTAACTGTCTCTTCAGGGACGCTGAGGCAAAGCCAGCAAGCGGCATGTGAGTATGACTACACTTGTGTGTACGTGAGTGCGTGTGCATGTGTGCATGTACATACTAAGACATGAAAGCTTCTGTATTTGGAGATATGATAATAATAATAACTTTATTTATGTAGCAATTTTCTTAACAATGTTACAAAATGCTTTACACAAGGAATAAAACCAGACAAGACAAAAATGAGAATAAAACTAAAAGGACACGAGCAAAGAGGAAGTAACAACAATAAATGAATAAGACCAAATAAGTAGGACTAAAAATAAAAACAGTATAGATAAATAAAAACAAATATCAAACATGTTCAATAGCTTTCAGAAAGAGAAGAGTTTTAGGAAGAGATTTAAAAGAAGCTAGAGATTTAGTTTGTCTGAGTTCACAATAGGAGGAAAGTTCCACAGAGTTGGGGCTCTAACTGCAGAAGCCCGATCGCCCTTTGTGACGAACCGTGACCCGGTGTAGCAGGCCAGATTACCCCCCCACCACCAAACTATACCCCTCTAGTCCAGATTATACCCCCCCCTCCGGTTAATGCATACAAATGTCCTTGAGATTGGTAGATCAAGGTTAGGAAGGTTCCTACTGAACATACACTACCGTTCAAAAGTTTGGGATCACCCAAACAATTTTGTGTTTTCCATGAAAAGTCACACTTATTCACCACCATATGTTGTGAAATGAATAGAAAATAGAGTCAAGACATTGACAAGGTTAGAAATAATGATTTGTATTTGAAATAAGATTTTTTTTACATCAAACTTTGCTTTCGTCAAAGAATCCTCCATTTGCAGCAATTACAGCATTGCAGACCTTTGGCATTCTAGCTGTTAATTTGTTGAGGTAATCTGGAGAAATTGCACCCCACGCTTCCAGAAGCAGCTCCCACAAGTTGGATTGGTTGGATGGGCACTTCTTTGAGCAGATTGAGTTTCTGGAGCATCACATTTGTGGGGTCAATTAAACGCTCAAAATGGCCAGAAAAAGAGAACTTTCATCTGAAACTCGACAGTCTATTCTTGTTCTTAGAAATGAAGGCTATTCCATGCGAGAAATTGCTAAGAAATTGAAGATTTCCTACACCGGTGTGTACTACTCCCTTCAGAGGACAGCACAAACAGGCTCTAACCAGAGTAGAAAAAGAAGAGGGAGGCCGCGTTGCACAACTGAGCAAGAAGATAAGTACATTAGAGTCTCTAGTTTGAGAAACAGACGCCTCACAGGTCCCCAACTGGCATCTTCATTAAATAGTACCTGTTAGAGCCTGTTTGTGCTGTCCTCTGAAGGGAGTAGTACACACCGGTGTAGGAAATCTTCAATTTCTTAGCAATTTCTCGCATGGAATAGCCTTCATTTCTAAGAACAAGAATAGACTGTCGAGTTTCAGATGAAAGTTCTCTTTTTCTGGCCATTTTGAGCGTTTAATTGACCCCACAAATGTGATGCTCCAGAAACTCAATCTGCTCAAAGAAGTGCCCATCCAACCAATCCAACTTGTGGGAGCTGCTTCTGGAAGCGTGGGGTGCAATTTCTCCAGATTACCTCAACAAATTAACAGCTAGAATGCCAAAGGTCTGCAATGCTGTAATTGCTGCAAGTGGAGGGTTCTTTGACGAAAGCAAAGTTTGATGTAAAAAAATCTTATTTCAAATACAAATCATTATTTCTAATCTTGTCAATGTCTTGACTCTATTTTCTATTCATTTCACAACATATGGTGGTGAATAAGTGTGACTTTTCATGGAAAACACGAAATTGTTTGGGTGATCCCAAACTTTTGAACGGTAGTGTATATGTGTTAAAAAGCTATTTTTTTGCTGTCATTTCTGATGTTTTTAAGCTAAAATATTTATTAGCCTAGCTGAAAGGGCTAAAACAGTTACTCGTTAGCCAAAAGCTAATCGGCTAGGAAGGTGATAGAGATTTGAAAGTTTACATGTATGTAGTACGCCTCCACTTGATCATGAACCTCAATACTCATGGAACTGCACTACTAGGTGGCGCTACAGTGAATCCTTAATTTTATATTTTTCTTAACTATAAATAGGAATGGCCATGTGACAATTTGTCCCTGTAACTGTTATGCGTGTAATTAAGTAATTACAATGATAAAATATGTTTTTGTAGGAATAACAAACAGAAGGAAGAAAATAAAGAAGGAAGGAAGGACAAGGGGAAGTGTGAAGTTTTGGGTGCCTACATGTGTATTATTCAATTTTATTCATTTTTTTTCAAACAAAATCCATCATGGATGATAACCTGTCCAACCAGAATTTGAAGTTCTACACCAGCTCTGTCCGAAAGTATCTTCAGCATATCTATGATCTGGATCCTGCCAAGCACGTGAATGCAAGGCCTCAGCTTCGTCAAACAGCAAAGCCATTTCGAGCTGACGGTGGAACTCTCTTCCATGGAGATAAAGGAGGCTCTTTTCAAAATCCGTGTGCCCAACATTCTGAAGGCCTGTCATGACAATCCAGAAACATGAGGGCACTTTGGCAAAGATAAAACCTTCAGTAAAATATCTCACTGATATTACTGGAGAGGCATGAAGAATGATGTACAAGAATACGTGAAGGCATGTCCAAAGTGTTTCGTCAGTAATCCCAAAATCAGCAAAGAAGCTCCGTCACTCAACCCCATACCTGTACCTACCAAGATCTACAGTCTGGTTGGGATTGACATTAACAGCCCTCTTCAAGAAACTACAAGTAGTAACAAGCACATTGTCGCCATAACTGACCACTTGGGGGGCCAAACAGAATGAACTCATACTTATCATCATTAAATTTAAAAAAAAATTTGGGACATCCAGGATTTAACATCAGAGAGGCAAGTTGTGAGATTTGCTTGGCTAGGATCTGCTAGGATCTGTGGGCTTTAGTGGCATGTATAACTGAATGTTGTCAGCATAAAAATGATAAAACACATCATGATTTTGAATAACCTGGTCAAAAGCATTTATATAGAAAACAGAAGGGGGCTAAGAACTGAGCCTTGAGGGACACCACAACTCAACTAAGCCACGAGGAAGTAGAGTTACCCAGAACAACAGAGAACGTTCTGTTGGAGAGGTATGAGCATAATAAACTAACAGCCGAGCCCTTGATGCCTATCCAAGTCTGCAATCGATGTAAGAGGACTGACTGCGTTAAAGGTAGCACTTAAGTCTAAAAGAACTGAAATCGAGCAGTCACCTCTGTCTGCAGTCACCAGTAGGTCATTAGTAATCTTAACCACAGCTGTCTAAAACCAGATGGGAAACCGTTAAAAACACTATTGGTATTCTAAAAGCTATCAATTGAGATGAAATTACTTCTTCCAGAAACTTAGATTAAAAAAGACTAATTGGAGATTGGTCTGTAGTTACTTAAGGACAGGGGATGCAAATTAGCAATGGGTGAACAACGGCATGCTTAAAACTGTCTGGAAAAGAACTAGAGGCCAGAGAATCATTAAGAATTTGCAGAATAACAGGGCTAAACAGTGGAAAATACCTCATTGAGTAGCTTAGTGGGGATGATGTCTAAGATGCAAGACGAGTCATATGAGAGACTACTCTCTAATACTGAAATTGTAATTGGTTAAAACAGGCAATTAACATGGGGAATGGAAAGAATGCAAGGGCCAGGCTGGATTTGGACCTAATATTCTCCACCTTATTTATAAAGTGTGAGAAATCCTTTGGACAGCTCAAAAAAAAAAGAAGAAGTGGAGGGACCATTAATAGCAGACTCAATTTCCTTAAAGAAAACTTTAGGATTGAGGTTATTTCTAGATATAAATTCAGAGAAGTAAGCTGGTATCGCATCCTTAATGGCTTTCTATAGTAAATTAACATTTGTTTTTTAAGGGTGTTATGTGGTTCATGGCTCAGGAGGTAGAGCGGGTCGTCTCGTAATCGTAAGGTTGCTGGTTCGATCCACAGCTCCTCCAGAGAGCGTGTCAAGTGTCCTTGAGCAAGACACTGAACCCCTAACTGCTGCTGATGAGCAGGTTGGTACCTTTCATGGCAGCCTCTGCCATCAGTGTATAAATGTGTGTGTGAATGGGTGAATGTGAGGCATACACTGTAAAGCGCTTTGAGTGGTCGGTAGACTAGAAAAGCGCCATATAAATGCAGTCGCATTTATGTGCTATTTCGGACTTGTTGACCTTCCATTGTCGTTCAGATTTTCTAGAGTCTTTTAAGGGCTTGTGTAATCATTCAGCCAGGGGAGGTTATTTGATTTTTGTTCTCTAGTTTTAAACTGTGCAATTTGGTCGAGGATGGATAGCCACTGATCATTGAATGAATTTAACACTGCATCTGGAATGAGAGCGGTTATGGTGGAATTATAGGATGATGAATTAAAAGTATCACAGAATTTAACTGCAGAACCATCATTGAGAATGCGAGAGTGTGTTTTAGGATAGCGACTAGGAATAGAGGACTTCAGTGGAACTTTAAAAACAACAGCTTTATGATCAAATACAAGTACACTACCGTTCAAAAGTTTGGGATCACCCAAACAATTTTGTGTTTTCCATGAAAAGTCACACTTATTCACCACCATATGTTGTGAAATGAATAGAAAATAGAGTCAAGACATTGACAAGGTTAGAAATAATGATTTGTATTTGAAATAAGATTTTTTTTACATCAAACTTTGCTTTCGTCAAAGAATCCTCCATTTGCAGCAATTACAGCATTGCAGACCTTTGGCATTCTAGCTGTTAATTTGTTGAGGTAATCTGGAGAAATTGCACCCCACACTTCCAGAAGCAGCTCCCACAAGTTGGATTGGTTGGATGGGCACTTCTTTGAGCAGATTGAGTTTCTGGAGCATCACATTTGTGGGGTCAATTAAACGCTCAAAATGGCCAGAAAAAGAGAACTTTCATCTGAAACTCGACAGTCTATTCTTGTTCTTAGAAATGAAGGCTATTCCATGCGAGAAATTGCTAAGAAATTGAAGATTTCCTACACCGGTGTGTACTACTCCCTTCAGAGGACAGCACAAACAGGCTCTAACCAGAGTAGAAAAAGAAGTGGGAGGCCGCGTTGCACAACTGAGCAAGAAGATAAGTACATTAGAGTCTCTAGTTTGAGAAACAGACGCCTCACAGGTCCCCAACTGGCATCTTCATTAAATAGTACCTGTTAGAGCCTGTTTGTGCTGTCCTCTGAAGGGAGTAGTACACACCGGTGTAGGAAATCTTCAATTTCTTAGCAATTTCTCGCATGGAATAGCCTTCATTTCTAAGAACAAGAATAGACTGTCGAGTTTCAGATGAAAGTTCTCTTTTTCTGGCCATTTTGAGCGTTTAATTGACCCCACAAATGTGATGCTCCAGAAACTCAATCTGCTCAAAGAAGTGCCCATCCAACCAATCCAACTTGTGGGAGCTGCTTCTGGAAGCATGGGGTGCAATTTCTCCAGATTACCTCAACAAATTAACAGCTAGAATGCCAAAGGTCTGCAATGCTGTAATTGCTGCAAATGGAGGATTCTTTGACGAAAGCAAAGTTTGATGTAAAAAAAATCTTATTTCAAATACAAATCATTATTTCTAACCTTGTCAATGTCTTGACTCTATTTTCTATTCATTTCACAACATATGGTGGTGAATAAGTGTGACTTTTCATGGAAAACACGAAATTGTTTGGGTGATCCCAAACTTTTGAACGGTAGTGTATATCCACCAGATTAAGACACTCGGCAGAGAAACCAGATGGCTTCTCTCTTGAGTGAAAAGTTTTAAGATGTGACTTTTGGAATGTGTGGCCCCTTAAACCATGGGGCTCTAAGCCACGCCCAAGTTCTACCAGTAGAGCTGCAAAAGTCTTGTCGGTAAGCAAGTATGCACTCCTGCAAGCATACATGAACACACAAACACACACAAGCACACACACACATTTGCTACACTGAGCTGTAGAGAGGGGATAACATCACAGTGTTCAGACTGTCATTTCTGTAGCACAAATTATTAATCATTCTGTTTACTGCTGAGACTCTTACAAACTAACTACCCGATCATAGCACATTCTATCTCAGTCCTTAGAGGGTGTTGTAAATAGAAAATGCTCTTATCAGGTCGGAACGCTTCTCCTGTATAGCACACGGCTCACTCTTACGTGGCTACCTACCTTTTAAGACACTGTCTTTGCCTAAATTGCATTGAACAGAAGTAGGCTGACATTTCTTTAAATTTGGGTCAACCAGTGGCTATTGAACAGGCATAGTATGCTATGTTTAGGTGGCTAACATTTTTCACAGTAAGCAGCAGTTTATTAGTTTTAAAAATCAGCAAATGGGGGTATCCGGAAGGCGTGGCGGTCTGTTCCGTTGTCTACCAACACAGGGATCGCCGGTTCGAATCCCTGTGCTACCTCCGGCTTGGTCGGGCATCCCTACAGACATAATTGGCCATGTCTGTGGGTGGTAAGCCGGATGTGGGTATGTGTCCTGATCGCTGCACTAGTGCCTCCTCTGGTTGGTCGGGGTGCCTGTTCAGGGGGAGGGGGAACTGGGGGGAATAGCGGGATCCTCCCATGTGCTACATCCCTTTGGTGAAATTTCTCACTGTCAGGTGAAAAGAAGCAGCTGGCAACTCCACATGTGTCAGAAGAGGCATGTGGTAGTCTGCAGCCCTCCCTGGATCGGGGAGGTGGAGGGGGTGAGCAGCGACCAGAATGGTTCAGACGAGTGGGGTAGTTGGCCAAGTACAATTGGGGAGAATCAAATGTCACAAAGTGCTGTTTCATTGACTTTCCTACAAAAGTCAACCTCGGATGCTGCACACAAGTCACGAGGAGGTCAGTTCTATCCTGGACGGCGCTCCCTATCATGGGATGCGTCTTGCGAAAATCAAGACTAAAAAAGCTCAAGTTTTAGTTGAAGGACCACTTGCCAAAATGGAAAGTAAATCTTTGTTGCGTAAATCTTAAATGCCTCTTTAGTGAAGCAGTAATGGTAACATACTAGAGTCACAGCCTGAATGTCATTTGTACAGCCCAATAAAGTGCTTTATTAATCCAATAAAAGCGGAGTAGCGAGAAATAAAAAGCAAATTAAGAGTGTAAAACCAGAAGGTCCCGACATATCTCAAGCTCCGATTAAGCTAAGAATAGATGGTAAAAGCACCAGTTGTGACGTGGATTGGTGACAGAATGGATAAAGTTACAGGAGTCTAACTATGGATACATACAAGTATGAATGTTTTCTTCAACAAATAAATAGTTGAAAGAGCAGGATTTTGGGAGCAGTTTTCAACTGAAGGAAGTGAGACTGTGCCACCTGTGCATGCACGTGCATCAAAGTAAAATCCAGTGTAAAAATTAAACCAAATTTACCAACAGCATGTTTCAAATTGCCTGACAAAGTACCTAATACATTACTGGACAGACTTAAGGTCTTACAGTGACCAATACAGCCATTTGTAATTTATTTTCATACATTTGCCCAAAATGTGTACCATTCGACATTTTATCTCCCCGAGAGAGACTATGCAGGGGCAGACATGGCGCATATGTGTTTAAAATTGAATAATCGAATCCCCGTGTTAACTCTGGCTTGGTTGGGCGTCCCTACAGACACAATTGGCCGTGTCTGTGGGTGGGAAGCTGGATGTGGGTATGTGTCCTGGTCGCTGCAATAGCACCTCCTCTGGTCGGTTGGGGAGCCTGTTCGGGGGGGAGGAGGGGAACCGGAGGGAACAGCGTGATCTGCCCACGTGCTACATCCCCCTGGTGAAACTCCTCACTGTCAGGTGAAAAGAAACGGCTGGCGACTCCACATGTATCGGAGGAGGCATGTGGTAGTCTGCAGCCTTCCCCGGATCAGCAGAGAGGGAGGAGCAGCGACCGGGACGACTCGGAAGAATGGGATAATTGGCCGGATACAATTGGGGAGAAAAAAAGAATAATCAAGCTTTCACTCACATCTGCTGTCAAGAGAGGGTTGACTCTCTGTGCCATGCAATACTCCAAAAAACTAGATTTGAATAAGTCCATGGAGACAAAGCAAGAGAGGCAAGATTGAGATGGTTTGGACATGTGTGGAGGAGAGATGCTGGGTATATAGGGAGAAGGATGCTGAATATGGAGCTGCCAGGGAAGAAGAGAAGAGGAAGGCCAAAGCGGAGGTTTATGGATGTGGTGAGGGAGGACATGTAGGTGGCTGGTGTGACAGAGGAAGATGCAGAGGACAGGAAGAGATGGAAACAGATGAGCCGCTGTGGCGACCCCTAACGGGAGCAGCCGAAAGGTAGTAGTGGTAGTAGTAATATCGCAGAAATACTTTAAGTTGTGTTGATATAAATTTGTTTCTAAGCAATAAGCATGTTTAAAATCAGAAGGGAAAGTGCCAGTCGCAGAGCTAATTCGAATCTTGAGAGGTGTTTTGCATTTTCCTCCTCACACCTTTGGACACGGCTTAACTTGGGGACGACCAGTTTCTGCCGGAAAGAAGAGCCCCGTCACGTGAACTCTGTCCAGTTCATCTGTGCTAATGCTTTTCTGAGCACTGTTTGAAATAACCATTTGCACAAGGCAAGACTAACGTCAGAGCGCACGAGTTAAACGGTACAATTCACTGTTAGCGGGACAAAACAGTTTCTTTAAATTGCCTCTGTGTGCGCTTCTGTTTTGTTAATAATTTTTATTTTTTTGACTTCTTTCTGGTCTTAGTGCCTGACGTAGATTACATTTTTAAGTGGGTCACATTGTGCAGACATGTGTAGTTACCCAGGAAAATGACTGTCTTTAAACATGGTGGACGAGTGAAGTGATGGCCTTTAATGTGGCCTTCATTGCCAGGATAAACTGATGTAGTTCATCATTGCGGGCTTGCATTTTATTACCGTGAATAAATGTCACATTCAACATTGTGTGCCGCCTGAGAAAATTGGATGGACCTCCTTAACAAAAAGAAGGACAATTACATTCCGTGCTTTTCATTTATGAAGCCCTTCCCCTGAATAGTTGCCAGTATTGTCACGCCTTGCTTTTAAAACCATTAGCTACTGTACAGACCTCAGGACTGGCGTAACCTTAAATATAACACATGCACATTCTGAGCTTGGAAAGGACTGCTTTCAGAATCAGAATCACGTTTATTGGCCATGTATGTTTTGCACGTACATGGAATTTGACTCCAGCTTCGTGGCTCTCAGTGTACTTAACATAGAGTAACAACGCCACAACAAAACAATCTTCAGATACACACACACAAGGATCGACTTACACAGGTGAAATAAGAGGCGATAAAGTGCAGTGGTGCAGAGAATATATCAGAGATGCAGTACTATGCACCTGATAGGAACACGTTACAAAGGACACTACAACATCTCGTCCATTTGGAGGATGTAAACTCTTGATTGATGACTTCTTTAAAGATGTTTGTGATTGTTTCTGATGATATGTGTTTTGCTGCTGTTCTCTGGTCTCGCTTGAAAAAGAAGGCCTGATTTCAATGAGACCACCTGATTAAACAAAGGCTGTAATGTCATCAGTCATGTACTACGAGAGTTCTTGTGACCTCCTGACTTCACAGTTTTCCATTACCCTGCTGTGTTGTTCAGCAGAGAGATAATTGCATCTGCAGGAGATCTCTCTGTACTCGATCTCATCACCTTGGTATTTCTGATCCAGAGTCGCCGTACCCCACTTTCACCCCCGCCCACCCAGGCCTCCTGTCAAGACAGCAGACAGACGGCAGTCTGCTGGCATCCAGCACCATCAAACTGGCAACACCACCACGCAACGGTGATTCATTCAGAAAGCAGGCTGATCTGTCCTCCTAACCAGGGCCTAACCTTTCAAAGGTATTGATCAAGCGGCTCTGACAAAGCCATTACAGACACTCAACGGGGCAACGGTGTCGGCCAAAGAAAGGTCTGCCCAGCTTCCATCAATCTGGAAGAGAACTAATGGGGGAAGAAGAAGAAGAAACAAGGCTTTGGAGGTAAACTGAGCATAAAAAACGGGAAGCGTGAGAGACCACCTTGAGTTTGCAAACGCTGTTGGCTGTTGAGACCGGAAAATAGGAAAATACATAACAACTGTCTATTAGCATGTGAGTAAGGATATAAAAAGGACAAAAGGTGACTACGGGAAGGGAATCAACGAATTAATGACTTTACAATTTTTTTGATTCCCCCCTTTCTCTTTTGATTTTTTCCCCTTTTTCTCCCCAATTGTACCCGGACGATTACCCCACTCTTCCGAACTGTCCCAGCCGCTGCTCCACCCCCTCTGCCGATCCAAGGAGGGCTGCAGACTACCACATGCCTCCTCCGATACATGTGGAGTCGCCAGCTGCTTCTTTTCACCTGGCAGTGAGGAGTTTCACCAGGGGACGCAGTGCGTGGGAGGATCACGCTATTCCCCCTGTTCCCCCCTCCCCCCTGAACAGGTGCACCTGACTGACGAGAGGAGGCACTACGCTACCCAGATGCCCCCCCTCCCCCTTTTCATCCCAATTTTATCCTGTTGTTGCAGGACCCCTGTTGCAGTTGGAGAGAGGCCTGGATTTCCATGCGCAGGTGCTGGTACACATCAGGGTTCCCACTCTTTTTAGGTAATCATTTTCAAAGACTATTTCAAGGGCATTTTCCATGGCTTCTGCTTGGACTTAGCCATTTGTCACAGAAGGTCATGTTATTCAGTATTTAATAGAGCTCCCTACAACGCCTGACAGATCCAGACGAAGCATCGAGGAACACCGTGAACCTCAGGCGCTGGGACGCTAGCGCATGACTATCCAATTTTCAGAGGGGACTGACGCTCATAATTAATCTGCACAATATCCAGAACGGGTTCAAGGTCTGCCCATTTCCCCAGCTGGAAACAGACAAGTGAAGATCTGGCTGGAATAAACGGTTGCCAAGTGTTGCCATACAGAGGACTACCCCAGGAATAAACAAATATGCTAAATATTATGCAGCCTGACCCTAAAAAGCTTATTCGCTTGTGAACAGAGGCTTGTGATTATTTGCAGAGATTTAGCACAGGCCACCCTTGCTTGTCTTTGCAGAGTTTTCTCCTCTCCTTCTGCTATGCATCAACCGCAAATGTAGCCTGCAGGCTGCATGAACTGGGGCACAAACAATAACGGTAATCATGGAAAATCATGTGCTGCTCTGGCAGAGGAGACCAGCTGACTGCCTGACTGTTCCGGCCTAGAGGGCCTCCTGTCCAAGCAACAAGAGAGAAGGGGGAGAGAGCGAGAGCGAAAGAGAGAGAGCGAGAGAGAGAGAGAGAGAGGATAAGGATTCACCTCTCATCCCCTCAGCGCACCATCTTAGTCATCTTCCTATCTTCCTTTCTATGCTCTGCCCTTGTCAGGGGAGTTTCACCATCTCCCCTCCCTCCTGCCAGCGCCACCCCCACCCCTCCACCCACCTCCTTCCATCCCCCCCGATAGAGGTGTGCAGAATGGTACATTCCATGACTACACATGCTCATTTGACGTTAGTGGCTGAGTCTTCAAAAGAGATGGGAGGACCCATTTTGTGTGTGTCTGTGTGCATGTGTCTGTGCATGTGTGTGTGCGTGTGCGCATGAGTGCGTGCACGTGTGTATGTTTGCCCGTCTGGGGGGGGGGGCGCGGCGTCATTGACTTAGGGCATTGTGTTAATGACAGAGCTCCTAATGAGCATCATCAAGTTGGAGGATAGCGTAGTGCTTACCAGCCAGATAATTTAAGACATTATTATATTTTACAGCTCTGATCTTTCACTCCGCAAACCCTGTGAATGCAATGTCTCTGAAAAAAAGTCCTTTGCAGAAAGTTATAGTGGACGGTGGTCTCTGCTGCGGCTCCAGTCTTGACAGTCATGAATGGGTGAACCCGAGAGG